>NW_003853167.1:7627-10631 GCF_000181295.1 Otolemur garnettii
TTTTTTTTTTTTTGAGGTAGTTACCATTGTTGTTTTTAGCAAGACGAGGCTGGGTTTGAACTTACCAGCTTTGGTATATGTGGCCAGTCCCCTAATCACTGACCTATGAGTGCTGAGCCAGGTCCTCCATTTTTGATATGTTTTTTCAGCTCCTTTTATTCTTTTTTATTTCTCTCCTTTGGTAGAGATTTTTTCCTACTTTTCTCACCTTTCCCATATAAATTTCTCATATAACATTTAAGATACTCCTTTTTCTATATCTTATATATTTTTATTTTTCATTTTTTATCTACTTTTACTTTATTATTATTTTTCCTTTTCTCTGAGGGCTGGGGGTCATGACATTGCTCTTACTGGGGGGAGTGTCACAGTATTGGTCTGACTCAAGGAGAACATGAGCTCATGGTCTAGGGTGTACTTCTAACTTTGGCCTTTAGAAAGATGGTATTGGTAGGTCCTTACTGTGACGTACTGCTGATTTTTTTCTATATTTGGCAGAAATGGGGTCTTAATTTAGCCCAGGCTGATAAGAGCTCCTGACTTGGAGGGACCCACCCAGCCCAGTCCCCCAAAATCTTAGAGTTGTGAGTGTGGTCAAAACACCCTGCTGATCACCACCATTTCTCCTGTTGCTCGTTTTCTCTCTTTTTGTCCTCCTCTCCTTTTCACCAATTCTTTCTTTTACTCCCCCTTCTTTTAAAAAAATTTTTCCATTTATCTTTTTCTTTTCTTTCCCCTTCTTGTTCCTTACCCTTATCTTCTATTTGGCTTCATAACAAAAGGCCACTTCAACACCTAAGCTCTCAGACAAGGTAATTTAAATCAAGGAGGTAGTGAGAAGGAAAAAGTAGGGGAAGGAAGTGAACAAGGAGGAAAACACTGATGAGGAAGAATCAACAGAAAAATTCTGCAACATGAAAAACCAAAAGAGAGTGCCCCCTCCCCAAGGATCATGAGGTGACCACTGCAGAAGATTCCACCCATAAAGAATTAATGGAAATTTAGGTATATATCCAGAAGACCAAAAATTGAATTACAACAAAGATATTTGTATCAGAATGTTTATTGCAGCACAATTCATAATTGCTAGGTCATGGAAGAAACCCAAATGCCCATTGACCCACGAATGGATCAATAAATTGTGGTACATGTACACCACGGAATACTATGCAGCCCTAAAGAAGGATGGAGACTTTACCTCCTTCATGTTTATATGGATGGAATTGGAAAATGTTCTTCTTAGCAAAGTATCTCAAGAATAGAAGAAAAAGTATCCAATGTACACAGCCCTATTTTGAAACTAATTCATAGCTTTTATAGGAATGTCATAACCTAATTATAGCCTTAGAATATGGGAAGGGGTGGGATGACAAGGTGAGGGGGTGGATGGAAAGAGGGAGGGAGATTGGTGGGGTCACCTCTATGGTTTAACTTACAGGGTACAAGTGAACCTTTCTTAAAGCTAAATATGAACGTTTTAACTCAATAACTAAGAAAATGATATGAAGGTTATGTTAAACAGTTTGATGAGAGTATTTCAAAATGTACATGAAAACAGCACACTGTACCCCATGATTGCATTAATATACAGTTATGCTATAAGAAATTTTCAAAAAAGAATTAATGGAAATGACAGAAAAGGAATTTAAAATATGGATGGCAAAAACAATAAAGGGAATTGATAAGAAAGTGGAAAAACAGAACCAAAAAATGGAATTAAGAACAAAGAAAGGATATAGCAGAGCTTAAGGCATTGAAGGAGCCAATCAGGGAACTCAAGGATGCAGTAGAAAGTATCAGTAATAGATTAGATGATGGAGAAAAAGGAATTGCAGAGCTAGAGTATAAAACTCTTAAGCTAACCCAGGCAGTTAAAGAGGCAGAAAATGAGAGAGAAAGCAGAGAATGCTCAGAGAATTATGAAACTTCATGAAGTGTTCAAACATAGAAATTATAGGTATCCCTGAAGAGGAAGAACATCCCAAAGAAACAGAAGCCCTACTGGAGGATATCATAAATATTCACTAAAGATTCTAAAATACTCTTTTCAGAGGAATATCAAACCTCAGGTTGTCTCAACACAAAGAGAGTATCACCAAGACACATTGTTATGAACATATCCAAAGTCAAGACAAAAGAGAAAATTCTGCAGCCAGGAGTAAGTGCCAATTGACCTATAGAGAAAGATCCACGAGAGTGACAGTGAACTTTTCAGCTGAAACTTTACTAGCCAGAAGAGAATGGTCATCTACCTTTAACTGTCTTCAACAAAACAATTTTCAGCCCAGAATTCTGTATCCTGCTAAACTAAGCTTCAAAATTGAAGGAGAAATCAGATCTTTTATTGATAGGCAAACATTGAGGAAATTTGCCACAATAAGACCAGCTCTATAGGAAATATTTAGACCTATTCTCCACACTGACAATCACAATGGACCATCAACAAAGTAAACGCCCAGAAACTAAAAGACAAAACCTAGTTTCCACAGTGGTGCAATGGATAAAACTAAGCAACAGACTTTCACAAAATAAGATGAATAGAACTGCATCACACTAATCAAATCTCTCAATAAATGTTAATAGCTTGAATTTCCCCCCTGAACTGGCACAGGCTGGCTGATTAGATAAAAACATACAAGCCATCCATATACTGTTTCTAGGAAATACACCAAACTTTAAAGGACAAAACAAGACTCAGGGTAAAGGGTTAGAAAACAATATTTCAGGAAATCAAAAGAAAGGAGGGGTTATAATCTTGTTTTCAGATACAAGTGGATTTAAAGCAACTAAAGTTAAGAAAGATAAAGATGGTAACTTCATACTAGTCAAGGGAACAACACAACAAGAGGACATTTCAATTCTAAATACTTATGCACCCAACTTAAATGCTCCCAGATTTGTGAAACAGACCTTAATTGGTCTGAGCAATATGATATCTTATACTGTAACAGCTGGAGACTTTGACACCCCTCTGGCTGAACTGGACATATCCTCTAAACAGAAA
>NW_003853168.1:0-4534 GCF_000181295.1 Otolemur garnettii
TGCTCTGATGATACTGTGCTCAGTTGTCAGAACCTCTGAATTTCCTCTACCTCTCTGGATCCCTTGAGTTAGACTGTGTAGATCATCAGTACATTTTTCCCCAGAAATCCTGAGAAAACAAATTCCTATCACTGATGGTGGCTTACTATAGCTACAACATAACTCAGCCAAGTCACTGTTCTCCAAAACTACTGTAGATCAATCACACTTAATCTGAAGATCTGAAATCTGAAATGCTCCAAAATATGAAACTTTTCAGCTGACATGACACCATAAGTAGAAAATTCCATACATGAGTATCTAATATAAATTTTGCTTCATGCACAAAATTATTTTAAAATGTCATATAAAATTACCTTTTTTGTCCATAAGGAGTATGTGAAACATACATGAATTCAGACATACATGTTTAGACTTGAGTGCCAATTCAAAGATTTTGCAAGTATTCCAAAATCTGAAAAAAACATGAAATCCAAAGAACACTTCTGGTCCCTTCAAATAAGGGTTACTCAACCTGTATTGAGATAAAATAATAAAGAATAATATTAAGAATAATTCTTTTCAAAGAGCAATGAGGTGCTAGCTTTGGGATATCATTGGCTCTTCTGTCACCTAAATAGTCCCATGTTTCAGTTCGGCAATGTCTTAAAGCAAAAATCTGCTGTGCTCAGGGGAATTTCCACATGGAGGCTTTGGGTTCAGAACAGCACTATTCCTGCCCTCTACCTTCCTTTTATACTATTGTATACAATTTCCAAAGTTCACTAATTTACAATTTTAGTATGTTTGTACTAGCTCTGGAAATACTAATATGAGTAACTCATCCTCTGCACCCAAGAAAGTTACCTTGTGGTGGAGGGGAGCAAGTTTAAAGACAGCACAGTGTCAGCATAATAGGCACGATAAAGTGGTGATGTAATCCACGTCCAAAGGCAGAGACATCACAGTGAGAGGGGATGCTTTGTGAATTTAGGTGAGGACCTGAGCATGGATAGCTCCAATCCTGCTCTCTTTTTGCCTTCAAGTATAAAAGAAAGGAAAAAGAAATTTCCCTGATACATCTTAACTGCTATTCTTTAAGCATCAGGACTAGAGGGAACTCCAAGGGTTTTGATGCCTCTACCTGGATCCAACCCAAGAAGAAGCCCCTTTAGGTCACCCAAGTTTCAACTTCAGTCTCCCCCTGAAAGCTTCATGCTCGGATACCTTCCGTTGGTTGCCAGTCTCTCCCATGCCCAATGCCCAACTCAGGGGGGACCCAGTCCTGCAGCCTGGGCTCCGGTCAGTACAGTGTTGGTAAAAACAGTGTTTGTGCCCCACTCTTGATGTTTCTTTCCCAGAAGGGGAAGCACCGTGATAGTCATTTACTACTTTCTTGAACCAACCAATATTGATAGAGTGACTGGACTATGCCAGGAACATGCTGGACTCTGCCCTCATGCAACTGTCATGCTACAGACATTGTATATGGATGATAAACAAACAAAATAGGAAGTGCATATTATAGCAGAGGGTGAAGAGTACCATGGAGGAAAATTGAGTAGAAGGATGGCAGTGCTGGGTGGAGGGTCCCAGGGATGTTTTAATAGGACACTCAGAGGAAACTGCATTGAGGAAAGGATATTGGAGCAAAGACCTAAATGAGGGTGAAGTTCTAGTGTTTGAGAAAGTATTTCAGTGTGGACATATAACTTTGGGGATCGTCAGTGGACAGGCCCAAGAGACTAGAGAAAAGCAAATGTGAGAGAAGAGTGAGACAGATAAACCTTTTAGGGACTGAAGCCTGGAACATTCTGATGTGTGAAACCAGGAAAATGAGGAGAAACCAGCAAAGGACATGGGGAGAAAGCAGGAGTCAGCAAACTAGCTGGACACCCCCACGTCTCCCCAGCTGCTCTGAGACCCGTGTGCCCTGCTCACTCCCACACCTTCTAACTTCCCAGGGAATCCAAAAACTTCAGATAGCAATGTCCTTTCTCTGCACATTCAGCGCTAAAAACTCAGTGTAGATGCGCCAGTCTCTCCTCATCTGTCTGGTTACAATGCAAGAGGTGCCTGTCCCTCCACTCACCAAAGGCCGATCCTCGCTCCTGTCAGGTAAAATGCCACCATGAACTATCTCTCTCATATGAATGCACAGGGAAGGGCCACTCTCTGGAACATTTCCAAAAGCTCAGATTCTTCCGAACAAAAGCAGAAAACAATCTTTCTCAGTACCATCTCCACCTCCACCCACAGTCACATTCAGGACCACATTAGAGTCTTTAGAGAACCAGAGTATTGAGATGCTCTTTCCCATAATTCAAACATTTACATAACTGACAAAAAGCTCTGTAAAATCATGACAGTTTTGATGATCATTCTTTCAGTTCTTTGTTTTTGAGTTGTCAAATACTGAACTATTTCTAATTTTTTGTTGTTCTCCTTATGCTGGCTCTGCTTTGCTAAATACCACAAGCACATACTCAATCAGCCAAATGGGTGACCTGGAATTGGGAATTGTTTCTTTCTCTCTGGTACTTACAAATCTCTTGTCTTCTCCATATATGCACTTGGATATGCTACAACTTGCTGTCTCCATTTTCTTATTTCTCCTTCCATGATTTCATTGATCTGACTTCTTGCCCAATCATTCCACCAAAAGGGCTGTCATTGACTTCCTCAGCATTTAACAAGTCTCTCCATCCTTGATCTCTCCTGACTTTGACTCTATTCAACACCCTCTTCCCTTATTTTCTTTCCATAGGGACCTATCCTGTGATCTCTTCCCTTTTTGAGCTACTCTTTCCTCCCAGCTTTTGGAGAGTTCTTCTGGTTTCCCTCCTTTCCCTCTCACTGCTCCTTCTCAATCTCATTCTGAGACTTTTCCTGCTTTATGTCCTATTAAAAAATTAGACAACCTTAGGGTCCTTCCTGGATCCACGTCTGTTTCCACTCTGTGCACTTCTCTTGGAAAGTCCATCCAATCCAGTGATTTCCATTACCATGGATTTTGAACAGATCTTTCAAACCAGAAGGCATTTTTAGGAGTAAAGGAGGGTACTATCGGCAAGTACACCCTGATTGTTCAGAGCCAGCTTGGATATGTGGTCACCCCGACTACATGCCAACACATGGATTCACTGATTTGTTTATTTAACAAATATGAAGCATCTAATCATATTATGTGTCAAGCACTATTCTAAGGGCTGATAATACCACAGTGAACAAAATATACAAGCTTCTATTCTCATGGAGCCGACATTCTAGTTTAGGGAAGAGCAATGAAAATATAAGTACGTAAAAATGTATTTTTTTCACCATGAAGAAAAGTATGGACAAAAACAAAATGAAAGGAGGGAATAGAGAGTATTGGAGGGAAGGTTAAAATTTTAATTGGTGAGATTAGTTAAAGCTTCCCTGAAAGGGAGACGTAAAAGAAAAGACCTGAAAGGTGTGAGGAAGGAATCCAAGCAGACACCTGAGCAGAAGCAGAGAGCAGTGCAAAGGCTGAGCAGTGCAAAGGCTGTAGGTGGTAGTGTGTGGGCACAGGGCCTCTAAGGAATCCCAAGAAGGCTACAGTCCAGGAGGCTGACAGAGCAAGCAGAGCACAGGGAGAAAAACCCACAGCAATAACAGCAAATCTATACCACAGGGGGCCTCAGAGGCACAGGTTAAGACTTGGGTTTTACTACGAATAAAATGGTAAGCCACTAGAGGGTTTGAGCGGAAGAATAAGTGATCTGACTCACATTTTCAGAGTGACCCTCTGAGAGGGCTGAGAGTAAGCCAAATGCAAAGAGTAAAAGCAGAAGCAGGGAGCCCAGTGAGGACACTAATGAATAAATTGAGCTAGGATATTACGGTGGTTGGGACAAGGGTATTACCAGTTAAAGTGGGTAAAAATGGTCAGACTCTGTATATATTTTAAGATAGAGTTGATAGAAGTCTTTTGGCCAGGGAAAATGGAAAGACAAAGTTTCCATTTACTTAAATGGAGAAGTCTTCAGCAAAGAGGAGAGGAAGTTCATCTTAGGGAACTTGACCAACATGTCAAATTGGAGACAAATACTGGACATCCAGGAGGAAATCTCAAGGAGCCAGATGGATAGACAAGCCTGGAGTTCAGGGAGAGGTCTAGGCTGGAAATAGACATTCGGGTCTACAAATGATATTTAAATCAATAAGACATGATGAGATCATTAAGAAAGGGAAGATAGAGTAGACATTCAAGAAATGAGATCTGAGGACTTGCCACTGGGAGGTCAGGGGGTGAGGAGGAGCCAGCAAAGGCAAGTGCAGGAGCATCCAGAGAGATGGGAGTAAACCAGAGTGTGTTATGCTGAGAGCCAAGAGAAGAAAGCCCTTCAAGGTGGAAAGAGTAACTCAGTGCTCCTAAGAGGAGGACTAAAGCATGGCATGCAGTGACCTTGAATATGAAACATGTGATTAAAATGATACAAGATAAATGGTGAATATGAACATGTGATTAAAACAGTACAAGAAAAAACTGGAGGAAATGAAATAGAGAGAGCAGAAACAACGGTTTTGTTTT
>NW_003853168.1:5237-10571 GCF_000181295.1 Otolemur garnettii
ATTGGTATTTTATACAATAACAATAGTAGCTTGTCTTAGAATTGTCGTTCTAATGACCACTTTACCTTTGTTAAAGTGATAGTCATATAAGTCATTTTACTGCCTCCCTCTACTATTAAAACCTTAAGTTCGGGCAGAGCCTGTGGCTCAAAGGAGTAGGGCGCTGGCCCCATATACTGGAGGTGGCAGATTCAAAACCAGCCCCGCCAAAAACTACAAAAAAAACAAACTTTAAATTCAATGAACTCATTAATGTGTTGCTTCCCACATGGAAAGGTGTAAAATTCAATTAAACCACCGAAAATGCCAGAATTTATCTAAATAGTGTAAGAAGCTTTGAAACCTTCAAGTGGCCTCTAATTAATTCTCTGACACTTCATGATCTCTTTGGTAAAGACGTCATCTCTGTATCATCGGCCTTCTACCTGACAATCCCTTCCAAAATGCTTATCATATGCATTACTCATTTCATGCCCCTAATAAATCCATAAGGTTGAGGCTCCAGGCATGCTGACAAACTATCAGAAGAGGCCAATGCCTTTGTACAGGGCCCACATCAAGACAAAACACAGTCCATGAGACAGGAGAACTGTCTCCCTAGGATTTCTGCAGGGAAATATATACTCACTCATCAATGCTGTTCCATTCCCAGAGGTTATCCATTCATCAAGTCCCTGTAGTTTGTAAGTCTCATAAGCCTTTTTAATGTGACATCAAGGGACATCTTGCTTCCTGACTCACAATGTGAGTCACTGTAAATGATCCCCCAAACGGCATGAGAAAGTGATAAAGGGTGCATCCTGCACAACAAAAACAACAACTCATTTGACTGTTGCACCACCCTTTGTCACAATTGCTTTTAGCAAGTTTCAAATACATTCTGAACTAACTCTGAGCTTTTTTGCATGCTTATTTGATTTCTTTGGTAATATCTAGGTTGTTTCCTTATTATAGACTTTTAGATTGGCTGATGATTTTGGTTACAAGTCTTTTATCATATATAATACTTAGAATATTTTCTCTCAGGTTATGGCTTTGGAGGTAAATATTTTTGATTTTGATAAAGTTAAATCCACCATATTTTTTATGATTGGGTCATGTCTGAGAAATCTGTGTTTAAATCACAGGCATGTTTTCTCCCTGGCTCCTAAAGGTTCTGTAAGCTTAGCTTTTGCATTTAGGTCTTAGAACAACTTTGAATTAACTTTGGTAAATGGCATGAGATGTGAATTGAATTTCACATTTTGTGACTATGTACACCCAGCTATTTTAGCACCATTTACTTTAAAAGACTATCCTTTCTCTACCAAATTGTCTTTGTAATACTGACAAAGATCCACTGCCTATAAATAAGTGGATCTATTTCTTGATGTGCTGTTTGCTTCAAATTTCAAATTGTCTACTGACATGACAACAACTATCTTGAATATTATAGCCTATTTAATGTAATAAGTAGAAATGAAGTAGTGTGATTAACCTTTTGCTACTTTAATATTATTATTCTAGGCTTCTTGAAAATTTTAAATAAATTTTGAAATTAGCTTTCAAATTGTGTTAAATCTTGAACTAATATTCTATTGAATCTACAGATCAATTTGGGGGGAAGTGACATCTTAACAATCTTGATTCAGTCATCTGACTCATGAACATGGTATATCTCTCTATCCATTTACTTAAGCCTCCTTTAATTTCGATCAGCAATGTTTAGTAGAGTACATAGATTTTGTTCACCTTTTGTCAGATTTACCCTTAAGTTTTCTCAAATTTCTTTTTATTTTCCTTTTCTTTGTTTTGTTTGAGACAGTCTCCTTATATCACCCTTGGTAGAGTGCTGTAGTATCACAGCTGACAGCAACCTCAAACCCTTAGGCTCAAGTGATTCTCTTGCCTTAGCCTCCCAAGCACCTGGGGACTGCAGGTGCCCACCACAATGCCTGGCTATTTTTTTGCTGTACTTGCCTTTTTTGTTTACAAGGCTCAGGCTGGGGTTAGAACCTGTGAGCCTTGCTGTATGTGGCCAGCTCTATACCCACCGAGATATAGGCACCAAGCCAATTTTAGCAAATTCTTTTTCTAATTATTTATTTATAATGTATAGAAAAATAATCATTTTAATTTTTACATATCAATCTTATATTTTGCCATGTTACAAAACACATATATTATTTCCAGAATTTTTTAACGTTTTATCACATTTTCTAAACAAATTTTCATATTGTTCAACAATAGTTTTAGTTTTTCCATCCCAATCTTTTTTTTTTTTTTTTGAGACAGAATCTCAAGCTGTCACCCTGTAGAGGGCTGTGGTGTCACAGCTCACAGCAACGTCAAACTCTTGGGCTTAAGTGTTTCTCTTGACTCAGCCTCCCCAGTAGCTGGGACTACAGGTGCCCACCGCAACGCCTAGGTATTCCATCCCAATCTTGATGTCTTTTACTTCTTTTCCTTGTCCATCTGCACCCACATGAAAATCCTGTATAATGTTGAACAAATTGGTGAAAGAAAACACCCTTAACGGGAAAGCATTCACCCTCTTACCATGATTTGATTTGATTTGATTTTTCTTTCTGAATATTGAGGGGTTGCAAATATTGTTCTGAAGTAGATCATTTTTCTAATGCTTGACTCAGAGCTCCAAGTGTGCCTGTGACCCCAACAATGTTTAATGTGTCCATAAGTGGGGTTTGTCTCTCCCTCTGCCCTGGGTGCATTTCCAGGGAATTTTACTTCCCTCTGTGCATATCTGTGCCCATAGGTCAATTCAAATTCAATAGAGAATACACGCAATATTTGTTTTCCATTGTTCACTTCCATCCAAATTGCTGCAAAAAGGCATTATTGCATTCTTTTTGCTGGCTGAGTAGTACTCCATGGCCTACACATACCACCTTTTGTCAATACATTCAAGAATACATGAGCACTTGAGTTGATTCCACATCTTTGCAATTGTGAACTGTGCTGTACCAAATATTCAAGTGCAGGTATTGTTTTGATAATATGACTTCTTTTGGTTTGGTAGATATCTAGTAGTACAATTCAAAGATCAAAAGGTAGGTCTACTTTTAGTTCTCTGAGAAATCTCCTTACTAGAACTTGAATCTCCTTCCAGTGTCTGGTTTCAGACACTTTGCCTCTGCTTCACTCCAATCAGAGAGAATAGTAAAAGAATAGTCAAATTAATTGTGTTAAACATTAAGAATTTTTCCTTCCAATTAGGTTTTTCTATAGTAGGCTTAGCTTTTAAGCCCATTTTGGTGACTGATATTTAAGCTACAAGACATAGAAGTTGTTATCGTCACTTGTTTTCTATAATCTCTCAGTTCTTACTAAACTTCCCTATCATTCTTAAGTAAAACAGAACTTCTTTCTTAAAAAAAAATTATTAAAAATGTTGAAAACTTATGTCTGTATGAAAACTTGCATATACTACATAGATGTTTATAGAGGCTGTATTCATGATTGCCAAAATGTCACATTCAAAATATCTTTCAGTAGGTGACTGGATAAATAAATGGTGGTCTGTCTAGACAGTAGAATATTATTCAGTGCTGAGAGAGAGAGAGTGAGAGAGAGAGAGACTAGTCTGTGAAAGGACATGGTTGAAACTTAAATGCTTCTCACTAAGTGAATGATTCCAATCTGAAAAGAAAACATATAGTGTGATTTTAACAATGCGATGGACTGCAAAAGGCTAAACTATGGATCAAAAAGTTCAGTGGCTACCAGGGACTGGGGAATGGATGGGACAATTAGACAGAGCACAGAGGATTTGGGAGGCAGTGAAACTACTGTGGGTGACACCACAATTGATGGATGCAGGTCCAAACCCCAAAATATCCAGCACCAAGAGTGAACCCAGTGCAGATGGTGGCCCATCTGCTGAGGATGGTGGGTGATCTAAGTTCATTGGTTGTGACAATGTCCATTGGGGGGGATGCTGCGAAGGGGAGTCGCTGTATATGTTATGCAGGAAATTTTGGTATTTTCCTCTCAAATTTGTTGAACCTAACACTGGTCTAAAAGTAATTTTAAAAATTATTTTATATCACAGTTAAGTAAATTGCTTTTTTTTTAAAAGAGGGATATATGTATAATAGTTCCTTCACAATTGTTTGTATGTCAACTCAAATCAATGTAAATAAAAGATTTTTTTAATGTGTCAGGCCATGATTTTATAAATGTCAGTACATTTCATTACACAATAAAAAAGTTAAAACACTTGAAGTTTTCTGAATGACTTTAAAAACAAGATGCCATCGATTTCCCAAGCAGCACCCTCTACTCCTTCCTATTCATACATCTATTTGTCTTGTCTGTCAAATTTGAAGACTTCCTAGGTAACTACCTACTAGTTTGGTAAACTCCATCTTGGGTGTTTAGAGTAATACCCTTGTAATTTGTTATCCCTGCCTTTTGTTGACTCTTTCCTGAGCATTGACTATTTCTTTACATGCGTGCAGTGACAGGTACTCAGCTGACTCAAGGGCACAGATCTCCAGAACTCATGCACATTAGAGCCTTGTCACATCAAATCAAAACTCCTTTTAATATGGTCCTGCTCTGAGAAGAGTAGCTGTAGCGCCCTCAGACTCCTAGCCTTACCTGTTCACTCGTTGATACCATCACAACCCTTGGGTCCCCACCCTGTGTAGCTGCTTAGCTTAATAAACAGAAGGCAGATTCCCATATCATTTTGTGTATCATGAACAGTCACCACACATGGCCATGATTTTTATAAAGGTTGATACACTTCATTACACAGTAAAAAAATGACCACTATTATTTTCACCAGGAATCTTATGATATTCCTATATTATTTATATTAGCCCCACTTTCCTGTGTGTTTTAGAATAAATTTCCTCTTACTATTCCTGATTACTTGATATACAAGTTTAAAATGTAGATTTGATGTTCTCCTGCTTCCCTAATGAAAGCACTGAATGCTATAAATTACCCTGTAAGCATTGCACTACCTATATCACACAAGTTTTGTTATGTATTCATTTTATTTGGCTCAAATACATTTTCCTTTCCCTTGAGACTTTCTCCTTGACCCAAGAATTTTTTTAGAAGTGTGCTGTTAACTTCCAAGTATTTGGAGATTTTCAGCTATTACTTTGTTACAGTTCATATAATTGTAACATATATACCAACATTCAGAAGAAAGGCACCATGGGAAATTTCATCTTTCAGTGGTTATATTACACCCCTTCTCAGTGCCAGCTATTCAGTTAGAAACGAGAACATTTCCTTCTTTTTGGATATAATTTCTGACCTCAGCCAGCACTGATCATTTTATTGCCTT
The DNA here is from genome assembly GCF_000181295.1 of Otolemur garnettii. Classification (NCBI taxonomy): domain Eukaryota; kingdom Metazoa; phylum Chordata; class Mammalia; order Primates; family Galagidae; genus Otolemur; species Otolemur garnettii. Next base: position 10,543 of record NW_003853168.1, read on the forward strand.
GTGGATAAAGTGGAGTGCCTGTTCTGGTC
>NW_003853169.1:0-4606 GCF_000181295.1 Otolemur garnettii
GCTGTCTCAATAAAGGGGTATTAGAAAGAACCTACTTGAAGGACTTGGGCCTTGTTGGGTAACTTTGGGGAAGATCTAAGGAAACAGAGCTTTGCTCTAGATTGGGCATTTTCAGAAGGTAAAGGCAGTCCTACCACTGGGAAGCTCAAGGAATCTTTTCTCTCCAGGGTGGGCAGACTGAAGCAGCACAAAGCTGCGATGCTAAAGAAGCAACAGTCGCTCATTTAGCACAGGGACATATTTGGCATGTCGTGGGCTGCCCAGTGGCCTGTCTGAAGTGGAAGTTCTGTTGAGAGTGTGTGTCAGACTAGAGGACAACACAGGTGTACTGTGACTCTTGGTGAGACTGTGGTGACACTGAGGTCATGCTCTGAGCCTCAGATCCCTTCCTGCCTGTCAGCAGATGATTTTTGTGCTTTCTCAACCCACCCTTTTGGCCAAAATCAGATGAAATTGGGCCCCTGAGCATTAATCCATGATGTCTGAATCTTCACCATCGCCCACATTTTGCTGCTTAGGATCAGCAAAGCCTTACTGGTAATAGTAGCTGAGCCAGGGTTAATCCTTCTTTCTTTCTCCATCTGTCGTGAGAAGAGTCTTTGAACCATCAGACATGACAACTGCTATGTGGCATTTAAGACCCAGGACATATACACTGGATACCAGTAACACAGGTGGTGACCAAAAACTAAAGGACTATTCATTGTTGCAACAAGTCCAAACCAGGGGTCTACATTATGAAACCCAGTCAAGGAAATGTAATCAGAATCCACCTGGGTCTATTTAAGAAATCCAGGTCCTTGCACTTTTTTTCTCCCTGGTAACAGATCATTCTATTGTAAGTCAGCGGGAAGTATTTGCTATCATGAAAATTCCACTATAACTGGATAATAAATCTTAGCCAAGTAAGGTCGGTCCAGCAATCACTTATATCCTGAGCAGTAGCAAAGTCTGGGAAAACTCTCAAGAGAGTTTTGTTTTTCCCTAAGCGGTTGAAGGGAACCACAGGGAATCACAGGGTATATTAGGATGAAGATAGAGGGATCATATTAGTATTTTAGAGAGCATCAGAGTAGAATAATAGAGCAACATTAGTTGTAGCATAAAGGGATAGGAAAGAATGTTTTAGAATCGGAACATTTACCTTGTTTAAAATCTTGGGCAGAAGCTGTCCATCTCTGAAGTCAGTGGTTTCTGAAGGATCCCTAGTAATCCCTAATTTAATGTCTCTAGATGGACTAGAAATCCAGTAGTTAGAAGGAAGGGATGTTTATCTTTTCAGTTGAGAAACACAAGGATTTCATGGAATTTCCTGGTGTTTCCGTTGTTAATGAGAGAAAGACATGATTCAGTCACTCAGCAAGTATTCACCCAGTGCCAAATATTGGCTGTCTTTAGTAGAGATAATTCAGTGAATGATATAGACTAATCCCTGCTCTTGGGAAGCTTATATCCTGGTGGATGAGAACTACATAAATAATTAAACTAATAGTGATCAAGTACTATGAAGTGTTGTGAAGAAAATATAGCGACGTAAGAGAGTGACTGGTTATTTTATACGGGGCGGTCGGGGGAAACTCCTCTGAGGAGGTGACATTTACGCTGAGACCACAGTGACAAAAAGGGTTCGGGCATTGGAGATTCACAGCAGAAGGTTTCAGGCAGAGGAATGTATGCAGAGGCAGAGAGGTGGAAGCAAGCTGGACACCTTCAGGTGATCAAAAAGAGCCAAATGTGGCAAGTTCAGTGCATGTAACAAGAATTGGGTCAGATCAGAGGCAGAGTCTCCAAGGGCCCAGTGACCTAGTCAGCTCTGATTTTGTACAGAGTACCGATTTTTTTCTAAGTGTGGTAGCAAGCTCTTGTAGGGTTTTAAATATGACAATATGAGACTCGGGTCAGCTGGGTGAGAATGAGTGATAAGCAGTTAAGAGTGGAAGTAAAAAGAAAGTCAAAAGGCTGTTGCAAAGCCAACCATAGTGGAGGTGGGAGACTGAGGCAGGAGGATTGCTTGAGCCTAGACCTTGCTTGAGTTCAAGGTCAGCATGGACAACATAGCAAGACTTCATCTCTGAAAAAAAGTTATGGCAATAATGCCGGTTAGAGGTGAAGGTGGTGTCACTAGGGAAGTAGCAATGGAGATGGAGGAAAGTTGATGGATTCAGTGCGCTCAGTGGACAGTAGTACCATTTACTGAATTTGTGAAAACTGAAGAAGGACCATGTCTAGAAGAAGTTGGGAATCAGGCTGTTATCAAAGCCCAAGAGAAGCCCAGATGTCTGTCTTGCATGTGACTTAGGAAAACATAAATTTCCTATTAATGGAAATCATGTCAAGCTTAGGATCCATTGGGAAAACAGACATTGGGCTGGAGGAATGAGGGTTTGGATTCAAGATGGGAGAGGTGGAGGAAGAAGGATCTAGTTCAAGATTCTAAAAAAGGCTCTGGCTTAGAATGACAAACATGACTTTTACAGAGGAGCTCTGACTCATCCATGAGGTACCAGCTGAGTCCTCAGAGTCAGGACTTGTGGAAAATTAGGAAAAGAACAGTGTCTGATGGTGGTGACTGATTTCAGTACAGGAGGTCATGACAGTGTCCCTATGGGGTTGAGCAGGGCCACGAAGATGTCAGGTATGGAAAGGACCTCACTTGTAGGATGAAAAGGATGGCAACTCTTTGTCTCTTCAGGAACTGGAACTCTGCTATCGAAGCCCTGGAGAAGCCCAGATGTTTTCTGAGTTCTATGTTGCCCACATGGAATCGGGGTTCAGGCTGCAAATGAGAGACAAGAAACATAGGACTGTGGTATGGAAGGCCTTGGTGAAACCAGGTAAACCAGGACAGGTCACAGGAGTCCAGAGTTGGGGGGGAGAAAGAAAGTCAGTGAGTAGTTGTGTGCACATGTGTGTGACAGTGAGTATTATTACAATTTTTATTTTTAAGACATTGTCTCACTCTATTGCCCATGCTAGAATGCTGTGGCACCAGCCTAGCTCACAGTAACCTCAAACCCTGGGATCAAGCAATCCTCCAGTCTCAGGCTCTGAATAGTTGAGATTACAGACACTTACCATAACACCTGCCTAACTACAGAGAATACAGACACTTGCCATAACACCTGCCTAGGTTTTCTATTTTTAGTAGAGACAGGGTCTCACTCTTTCTCAGGCTGATCTCAAAGTCCTGAGCTAAAAGAGTCCTCGTGCCTCAGCCTTCTGAAATGCTAGGATTACAGGCATGAGCCACAGTGCCCAGCCCATTATAGCAATTTATTGATGTCAAGAAATAGCCCAGGGAGATTAGGTGACTTTATCAAGTCACAGAACAGTTGTGACTAGAATTTAAACTCGTCAGCCTGACTCTCTAAGCCCTGCGTCCTCTCCTGCACACCATGGTGTCTCCACCTTGCCCTTGAAGTAGCACATCTTAACATCCACAATGCTTGTGGCAAAGTTTCTCATGATAGCTTGGATGAGAAATACAGGGATACAAAGAATATGAACTAGATGGTTATGTGGCTACATATGGATTAAGCCAATTTTGGCAATAGCAGGTACTTTCCTCTGGATCATTCAGCATTTTCCAAGCAGACAAGAGGGAATCAAATAATGAACTTTCTTTTTTTTTTTTTTTTGAGACAGCGTCTCACTTGTCACTCTTGGTACTCTTAGTAGAGTGCCGTGGGGTCATAGCTCACAGCAACCTCAAACTCCTGGGCTTAAGAAATTCTCTTGCCTCAGCCCACCAAGTAGCTGGGACTACAGGTGTCTGCTAGAATGCCTGGCTATTTTTAGAGATGCGGTCTCACTCTGGGTCAGGTTGGTCATGGACCTGTGAGCTCAGGAAATCCACCCACCTTGGCCCCCCAAGTGCTGGGATTATAGGCATGAGCCACCACACCCTGCCCAGATAATGTACTTTCTGGAATGGAGAAATCACAAAAGCTTTAATCCAACACCTCCACACTAAGAACCAAAATCTTACAGTCTTTTTAGGGACAACTACCCTTAATCAGCTGTCAAAAATATGGAGATGCCTCCTGAGCTACTACAAACAGGCTATATACTGTGGTGGATAGAAGGTAGGTTTTACCTAGTCTTGGCCTGTGTGCAGCCACAGGTAGAGAACTAACCAGCCTCAGCTTCAGTCCTGGGTTTGAATCCCACTCTGGCAATGACTTACTGGGTGATCTTGGGAGAATTGTTTGTCTGAGTGACTCTGTGTGAGTCTAGAACAGTGGTTCTCAACTTTCTGAATGCTGCGACAAACTGAATGCTTGGACAAACTGAATGTCAAATAGTTCCAAGTTTTACCTAGCAAGAGATTTGGTTTGTTCTCCACCAGGGATTCAGGTCAGGCAAAGACTGGATAAAATCACTTCTGCAATGTGTAGGAGAAATTGCTATTGCTCACTCAGATGACTTCTCTCTCTTTGTTAGTCTATGGTCATAGCCCCTGGGCTTCAGTTTCCCCATATGCATAAAGAAGAGATTCTGCATCTGAGAATCTCAGGAGTGATTGGAGCCTGGAGGTGTCTAATGTGTGTTAATAACTAGTATTGTAACAGGTGCTCATTCATATCTGTTTTTCTGCAGGAGATCT
>NW_003853169.1:5587-10532 GCF_000181295.1 Otolemur garnettii
TCCATGCCTAACAATGCCACACAGGCCCCAGGCTGCCTCCCCTGACCTTCACAGGCTGAGTCAGGTGGGATAACACATCTCAGGGAATGTCCCTCTGATGATGAGAGTCCTACAGACCTGTAGAGCCTGGTCTGGTAACCACTACAGCCAAGCCTAGAGTCCTCCCACTCCCATCAAGATGCAAGGAGGAATAGGAAGGATGTGGAACTGTTCACTTCCGACTGGAGACAGACAGTGGAAATACACACATACATTTAGGGGAAGGGAGGTTGATTGCGTTATGAATTGTGGGGGGGGGTGAAGATTGATGATTTATTTTTCAGTTGTTCTTCTATCCAGACAAACTGAGTCCTATGTTGAGGAATCACCAAAAACACAAATAAGGGAATTCTCACAAGGGAGAGCACCAAACAGTCCCAAGATGGGGCCTTGGAGTTCAACAAAAGAAGCACTGAACATGAGAATGATCAGTCCAAAGCATTTATTAATAATAATAGTGGAACTTACACACACAATGGGCTGCAGTGAACCCTCCAGACTGTAGGAAAATGGGTGTTCTACCTCCTATGTCCACAGTGAGGGGGTCAGGTAAGAAGTTAATATAAGTGCTGAAGGAATTTGGCTCAGGGAAAGGGTCATGTTTTACAGTGTTTGGGGCAAGAAGCTAAATGCCTTTATCTGTCCCTGAAAATGTTCAAGGCCCTACTATTGATTTAAGCCTCCTCGGAAAAACTTGCAACTGGCTGGGTCACAGAGTACTCAAGGCATTCTGTGAATTTTAAATCAGGCAGAAAGAAAGCAGGGTCAACTGGGAGGATGCTACATATCTTGTGGACTCTGACTTTTTTGCTCAGGCCTTGTTGCTAACATGTTCAATAAACTTGGCTGGCTGTAGAAATCTGTGTCTGGAGAGAAGAGTGTTTCTGAGCTTTTGTTCCAAGCTCCTGGACATGTCCTATAATGGTGTAGAGTCCAGCAGCACACAAACACTTTGAGAAAGAACATGATCTAAGATCCAGGTGATCATTGCTGCTCTCTGATCCCATGTAGGATTCGCCTATGTAGAAGAAATAAAATTGATTGTCAGGACTCTGCACTCAGGATTTAGGCTCTCTGCTTCCAAAGGCAAGAAAGTTGTCCATAAGTTGCTGATTTTGATGGATTCCAGATCTGCTGCCCATGTTGGCAGTTCTTTGCTAAATGTGACAGGTGTATGATTTGCATCAGAATTTGATGTCCTCAGCTATGATAAGAGGAAAAAGTGCTGTATTTGTTTTAGACATTTTTTTTTCCTCCAAATGACCACAGTCTCAGAAGCATGGGAGAGTCCTCCTGGGACTAAACTTTTTGCTTATATTGCCTTGCACTTGGTATCACATCTCACAAATTAGTGCCCATCCACTATCAGTTCAAAAGTTGATTCTATTTTATTTCATTTGCAAGGTAAAAACCCAAATCTATCTAGAAAAACCTGCACGTGGAGTGTGGTAGCTCAGGGTTTGCCCTCAGTGCTTTCCTCTAATTTTTCACTTTCATTTGGGGATTCAGTGATTCTTAGGGCCACAATATTTAGAATCATTGCAGGAGAATTGACAGCCACACCTGGCCACTTTTGTCACTTCCTGCTGGACCCGATTTGAGCACTAACGCTTCTCCACAAGAGTGACCCACTGAACTGCCAAGTAAAATGGGATATGTGCTCACATTTTTCCAAGATAGAGGACTACAGACATCTCATCAGCTGCTTTAAGCCACTCCAACACCAAGTACAGATAGAAGAAAAATTAAGAATAAGGAGGAAACAAGAGGAGAAAATAGGAGAAGAAAGAAAGTGAATATAAAGAAAACACATATTGGAGGAACCAACAAAAAAAATCTGGCAACTTGAAAAACTGGAACAAATCAACCCCCTCAAGAGATCATAAGTCAGCTACCACAGAGGATCCCACCTATAAAGAAGTTATGGAAATCACAAAAAGGTAATTCAAGTATATGGATGACAAAAATAATGAAAGCAATTGAAGGGAAAGTGGAAAACCATCAAAAGGAATTCCGGGGGGTGGAGCCAAGATGGTGGACTGCAGCCAGCTTTTTGCAGAAGCTCCGGTCCAGAAGGAGGCTTGAGGGACAGAAGTTTAGCAAGTTGGCTGTTGGTTTGGAGCAAAGCCAAGAGAGAAGATTGAAAAACACACTTCAACCTTCCTGAGGCGAGCTGCAACCCCCAAAATACAACCAAAAGGTACAAATTCCACCACCAAGCAGACGGGAGTCCCCTCCCCCACAACAAGGGCTCACAGTTTACTCCATGCAAACAAGCAAGCAGTGTTCTAACATCCTCCCACTCTATCCCATGGGAGAGACCCCCTAAAAACTGGACCTCCTACCCCTGTTGGTGTTCCACAGCACCCTCCGGCCAGGCATAAAACTGTAAAACTGTATAAAACTGTATATATTCCCCACCTGCAACATTGAACTCCGAGAAGTCTCCACCCACCCACTCTGAGGTCTGGAGGTTTGTTATCTATGGAATCCAGATTCTTGGGCATCTCCTTGAGAGAAGTGGAGGGGGAAAAGGCTGGTGCTGTTCTATGCTGACTGTGGCACAGACGTGAGGAGAGGAAAATCAGCTCAGAGAACGCCAATACAGCAATGGTGGCATCCTGAGCTGCAAACTGACGCCATTCCAGCCCCATCTCTCTGGGCAAACAGAGGTTCCAGACAGCAGCCACAGGCAAAACACAGATAACTTTTGTAAGTAAAGCACCAGCCCTCAGGGTCTAATACACCTGAGACAAAGGCAGTGGGCAGGCATAGGCTAGAATTGACACCTGACTGTTAACTGCTATTGTCTGCTGCCCAGAGCTGAATGCAACCTCTGATTTGCAGAGAAATCTAGCTGGACAGAAGCCTAATTTAAACACACAAGGGCCCCCTGCCGAACTCAGATTTCTGGCTAATTTTGCCAGTCATAAACCCCAGGAGCAGTGGCCTACTGGAGTGAATAGGGTCACAGACCTGGGGGATTACGAGTTACTGGATGTAAGGTGGGGAAGGAGGTATTAACCCTCCAAGACTAACCCATTTGCCGGGTGGGTCCCTTTGCCCTTATGGAGCACTGGAGCAAGTTATATCTGAACTGCAAGCAGACCCCTCTTATCTAGCTCCCAGAGACATTTGAACTCTTCCACCTGAAATGAGTGCTGACTGGGACAACTGATTTGGACCCCTTAAACCTGGCAGACCACCCAAGGACTATTCAAAGGGGCACCCCGGGTGTATAGTTGAGGGAAGGTTTGAACTATATAAAACTGTATATATTCCCCACCTGCAACATTGAACTCCGAGGAGTCTCCACCTACTCACTCCGAGATTTGGAGGTGTGGAGTCCAGATTCTTGGGCATCTCCTTGGGAGAAGTGGAGGGGGAAAGGGCTGGTGCTGTTCTGTGCTGACTGTGGCACAGGCGTGCAGAGAGGAAGATCAGCTCAGAGAACGCCAATACAGCAATGGTGGCATCTTGAGCTGCAAACTGACGCCATTCCAGCCCTGTCTCTCTGGGCAACCAGAGGTTCCAGACAGCAGCCACAGGCAAAACACAGATAACTTTCATAAGTAAAGCACCAGCTCTCAGGGTCTAATACACCTGAGACAAAGGCAGTGGGCGGGCATAGGCTAGAATTGACACCTGAGTGTAAACTGCTATTGTCTGCTGCCCAGAGCTGAATGCAACCTTGGACTTGCAGAGAAAACTAGCCAGACAGAAGCCTAATTTAAACAGGAAAGTCTCCCCTGACAAACTCAGATTTCTGGCTGATTTTGCCAGTCATAAACCCCAGGAGCAGTGGCCTACTGGAGTGAATAGGGTCACAGACCTAGGGGATTACAAGTGACTGGGTGCAAGGTGGGGAAGGAGGTATTAACCTTCCCAGACTAACCCATTTGCCAGGTGGGTCCCTTTGCCCTCATGGAGAGGGGCAGACCCAAAACTGCTTGCTAGAATTGCACGCCTCACGGGCAGCAGAGGAGATCCCTGCCCCAGGCTCCTGCTCTGGGCAGGACCAGAACTCCTTGCTAGTGCCATGGGCATCCCACGAGCAGTGGCAGAGGAGTCCTCCATTCCAGGTAGACCCAAAACAGCTTGCTAGGGACACGCACACTCCATGGGGACCAAAGGAGGAGTTGACCACTCCAGGCACCCAAGCTGGGTGGGCCTAGAACTGCTTGCTAGAGCCATGTGCGCCCTGCAGGTGGTGGTGGAGGGATCTACAACTCTGGGCGGGCCCAGAACTGTTTTCTAGAGCCATGTATATCCCACAGATGGAGGTGGAAGAGTTCCCTGGTCCGGGTTCCTGCACTGGGAGGGCACACATTGATTTGCTAGTGCCACACGTGTCCAACGGGCAACAGTCAAGGTGTCCTCCTCTCCCAACCAGCTACTCTGGCGGGGCTGAATTAGGACTGATCTGGTCGCTCACGTACCCTGTGCTACCGCTGTCATTCCCCCACCCCCTGGCTGCTATAGAGGGCTGAACTAGGACTGCTCTAGCCACTACAGTTCTCCTGTTCCATCAGTTGCCCCGGAGGGGCTGAACTAGGACTGATCTGGCTGCTGCCAGTATCCTTCCCCCCAGCCGCCCTAGCAGGCTGAACGAGGTCTAATCCAGCCACGCACACTCCCATGCAGCTGCTACCATTCCACTGTACCTCAGTTGCCCCAGCACCCGAGAACTGGGAGAAGACAACAGACACACTCTGCCTGTCTCTCTGGGCAATGAGAAGAAGCCACCAACTGAATGATTCTGATAAGGCCTCCAAAAAAGGTAAACTCAGCATGGGGCAGAATCAGCAGAAAACATCTGGCAACTCGAATAACCTGAGTAGATCAACCCCTCCAAGGGAAAATGGGGCAGACACAATTGAAGACCCCATCCACAAGCAAATGGCTG
>NW_003853170.1:0-2840 GCF_000181295.1 Otolemur garnettii
TGCAGTCATCCTAATACTCTTCCCCTTGTAGGTTATGGTTTTCTTACATCTAACTGCTTTCAGAATTTTCTCTTTCATCTTAACTTTGGTGAAGTTAAGTATGAGGTGTCTGGGGGATGTCTTGTTTGGGTTCAGTCGTTCTGGGGTTCTGAAACTATCTGCTGTCTGAATTTCAGAATCTCTTGGCATGTCTGGAAAGTTCTCTTTCATAATTTCATGAGGAAGAGCTTCTGTGCTTTGTGAAGCAACTTCATCACCTTCAGGGATTCCTATAAGGCGAATATTAGTTTTCTTCGAATTATCTGAGAGCTCTCTGAGAGTGAGATCTGTTTTTGCTCTCCATTTCTTTTGATCTTTGCACTCCTGGGCTTCTTCAAAAGCTTTGTCTTCAGTATCAGAGATTCTTTCTTCTGCCTGTTGCACTCTGTTACAGAGGGATTCCACTGTGTCTTTAAGATCCTTGAGGACTGCAACCTCTTGTCTCAGTATTTCAAAATCTTTGATCATTTTATCTTTGAAATCATTGAGTTCTTGAGTCATCTTTTGAATAATTTCTTGAGATATCTTTTGAATAATTTCTTGAGCTCCTGATTCCTTCATTTCTTCCAGTCTGTTAATCTTATTTGCTATCCACATTCTAAACTCGATTTCTGACATCCCAGCCATTTGCTTGTGGATGGAGTCTTCAATTGTGTCTTCCCTATTTTCCCTTGGAGGAGTTGATCTACTCTGATTATTTGAGTTGCCAGAGTTTTTCCGCTGGTTCCCCCCCATGCTGAGTTTACCTTGCTTGGCCTTATCAGAACCGTTCAGTTGATGGCTTCTTCTGGTTGCCCAGAGAGACAGGCAGAGCATGTCTGTTGTCTTCTCCCAGTTCTCGGGTGCTGGGGCAGCCAGGGTGCAGTGGAACAGCCGCAGCTGCACAGGAGTGTGCATGGCTGGATTGGACCTCATTCAGCCTGCCGGTCGACTGGGGGGCAGGAAACTGGCAGCAGCCAGATCAGTCCTAGTTTGGCCCCTCTGGGGCAACCAGTGGAACAGGGGAACTGTAGTGGCTAGATCAGTTCTAGTTCAGCACCCTGGAGCAGCCAGAGGGTAGAGGAATGGCAGCGGTAGCGCAGGGTACACGAGCGACCAGATCAGTCCTAGTTCAGCCACACCAGAGTAGCTGGGGGGAAGCGGGGGACTACTTCACTGTCACCCATTGGACTCATGTGGCACTAGCAAGCCGATCTGTGCCATCCCAGTGCAGAAGCCTGGAGCAGGGACTCTTCCACCTCTGTCCAAGGGACGTATGTAGCTCTAGCAAATAGTTCTGGGCCCTCCAAGAGTGGTAGACCCCTCCACCACCACCTGCAGGGCGAGTGTGGCTCTAGCAAGCAGTTCTAGGCCCGCCCAGCTTGGGAGCCTGGAGTGGGGAACACCTCCCCTGGCCCCCATGGGGTGTGTGTCTCTCTTGCAAGCTGTTTTGGGTCTACCTGGAATGGAGGATTTCTCCGCCTCTGCCTGCGGGACGCCTGTGGCACTAGCAAGTGGTACTGGGCCTGCCCAGAGCAGGAGCCTGCTGCCCGTGAGGCATGTGACTCTAGCAAGCAGGTTTGGGGCCCACCCCGCTCCGTGAGGCAAAGGGACCCACTCCGCAACTGGGTTAGTTTGGGAAGGTTAATACCTCCTTCCCCACCTTACACCCAGTCACTCGTGGTCCCCCAGGTCCGTGACCCTATTCACTCCAGTAGGCTACTGCTCCTGGAGTTTACCTGGCAAAATCAGCCAGAAATCTGAGTTTGGCAGGGTGGCTTTGTGTGTTTAAATTAGGCTTCTGTCCGGCTAGATTTCTCTCCAAACCTCAGAGTGAGTGGGTGGAGACTCCTCAGAGTTCAATTTTGCAGGTGGGGAATATATACAGTTTTATATAGTTCAAACCTTCCCTCAACCATACACCCAGGGTGCCCCTTTGAATAGTCCTTGGGTGGTTTACCAGGTTTGAGGAGTCCAAATCAGTTGTCCCAGTCAGCACCCGTTTCAGGTGGAAGAGTTCAAATGTCTCTGGGAGCAAGATAAGAGGGGTCTGCTTGCAGTTTAAATATAACTTGCTCCAGTGCTCCGTGAGGGCAAAGGGACCCACCTGGCAAATGGGTTAGTCTGGGAAGGTTAATACCTCCTTCCCCACCTTGCACCCAGTCACTTGTAATCCCCCAGGTCTGTGGCCCTATTCACTCCAGTAGGCCACTGTTCCTGGGGTTTACCTGGCAAAACCAGCCAGAAATCTGAGTTCAGCAGGAGGGCCTTGCATGTTTAAATTAGGCTTCTGTCCGGCTAGATTTCTCTGTAAATCAGAGGTTGCATTCAGCTTTACATTCAGGTGTCAATTCTAGCCTCTGCCCACCCACTGCCTTTGTCTCAGCCGCATTAGCCCCTTGAGGGCCGGCGCTCCACCCAAGAAAGTTAAGTGCACCCTGCCTGTGGCTGCTGTCCAGAACCTGTGCTTGCCCAAAGGATTGGGGCTGGAATGGTGTGTCGCTCAGGATGCCACTGTTTCTGCACTGGCGTCCCCCAAGCTGACTCTCCTCTCCTCACGCCTGTACCACAGTCAGCACAGAACAGCACCAGCCCTTTCCTCCTCCACTTCTCTCAAGGAGATGCCCAAGAATCAGGACCCCAGATCTTGGAGTGGGTGGGTGGGTGGGGACTCCTCGGAGTTCAATGTTGCAGGTGGGGAATATATACAGATTTATACAGTTTTACAGTTTCATGCCTGGCCGGAGGGTGCCGTGGCACGCCAGCAGGGGTAGGAAGTCCAGTTTTTAGGGGGTCTCTCCCGTGGAATAGAGTGGGAGGAA
>NW_003853170.1:3286-10486 GCF_000181295.1 Otolemur garnettii
AGTTTGATGAAAATATTTCAAATTGTATATGAAAACACCACACTGTACCCCATGATTGCATTAATGTACACAGCTATTATTTAATAAAATAAATAAATAAATAATATCCAGCATTCATTCATCATCAGAACACTTAAGAAAATAGGTATAGAAGGGGCATTTCTTAAACTGATAGAGGCCATCTACAGCAAACCCACAGCCAATATTGTATTGAATGGTGTAAAATTAAAATCATTTCCACTCAGATCAGGAACCAGGCAAGGTTGCCCATTGTCTCCACTGCTTCTTAACATTGAAATGGAAGTCTTAACCATCACAATCAGGCAAGAAAAGGCTATCAAAGGTATCCATATAGGGTCAGAGGAAATCAAACTTTCACTCTTCACAGATGATATGATTGTATATCTGGAAAACACCAGGGAGTCAACTTCAAAACTCTTAGAAGTGATCAAGGAATAAAGCAGCATCTCAGGTTACAAAATCAACACTTATAAATCTGTAGCCTTTATATATACCAACAATAGTCAAGCTGAAAAACAGTCAAGGACTCTATTCCGTGCTCAGTAGTGCCAAAGAAGATGAAATATTTGGGAGTTTACCTAACAAAGGTCATGAAAGATCTCTATAAAGAGAATTATAAAACTCTGAGAAAAGAAATAGCTGAATATGTCAACAAATGGAAAAACATACCATGCTCATGGCTAGGAAGAATCAACATTGTTAAAATGTCCATGCTACCCAAAGTAATATACAATTTTAATGCAATCCCTACTAAAGCACCACTGTCATACTTTAAAGATCTTGAAAAAATAATACTTCATTTTATATAGAAAAAAACCTCAATTAGCCAAGACATTACTCAGAAATAAAACCAAATCAAGAGTCATCATGCTACCAGACCCCAGACTATACTATAAATCGTTAGTGATTAAAACAGCATGGTACTGGCACAAAAACAGAGAGGTGGATGTATGTAGCAGAATAGAGAACCAAGAGATGAACCCAGCTATTTACTGTCATTTGGTCTTCAATAAGCAAATCAAAAACATTCAATAGGGAAAATTTATTATTTAACAAATGGTACCAGGTGAACTGGCTGGTGACCTGTACTAGACGGAAACTGGACCTTCACCTTTCACCATTAACAAAGATAGACTCTCACTGGATAAAAGATTTAAACTTAAGACATAAAACTATAAAAATACTAGAAGAAAATGCAAGGAAACACTTGATGAATCATCCTGGGAGAATACTTTATGAGGAGGAACCCCCGGGGAATTGAAGCAACACCAAAAATACATTACTGGGATCTGATCAAACTAAAAAGCTTCTGCACAGCCAACAACACAGTAAGTAAAACAAGCAGACAGCCCTCAGAATGTGAGAAGATATTTGTAGGTTATGTCTCTGACAAAAGTTTAATAACCAGAATCCACAGAGAACTCAAACGTATTAGGAAGAAAAGAACAAGTGACCCTATCTCAGTGTGGGCAAAGGACTTGAATAGAAACTTCTCTGAAGAAGACAGGTGCACAGCTGACAATCACATGAAAAAATGCTTATCATTTGTAATCATCAGCAAAATGCAAATCAAATCCACTTTGAGATATCATTTAACTCCAATAAGATTAGCCCACATCACAAAATCCCCAAACCAGAGATGTTGGCATGGATGTGGAGAAAAGGGAACACTTCTGTACTGCTGGTGGGAATGAAAGCTAATACATTCCTTTTGGAAAGTAGTTTGGAGAACACTCAGGGATCCAAAAGTAGACCTGCCTTTCGACCCTGCAATTCCTCTACTAGGTGTATATCCAAAAAACCAAAAACCACTTTACAACAAAGATATTTGCAGCAGATTTTTCATTGTAGCTCAATTCATAATAGCCAAGTCATAGATGAAGCCCAAGTGCCCGTTGACCCATGAATGGATTAATAAATTGTGGTATATGTACACCATGGAATACTATGCAGCCTTAAAAAAGATGGAGACTTTACCTTTCATGTTTACATGGATGGAGCTGGAACATATTCGTCTTAGCAAAGTATCTCAAGAATGGGAAAAAAAGTATCCAATGTACTCAGCCCTACTATGAAACCAATTTATAGTTTTCATATGAAAGCTATAACCTAATTATAGGTTATAGGGAAGGGAAGAAAGAAGAAAGGGAAAGGGGAGAGGGAGGGGAGGGGAGAGGATGTCTGGAGGTAGGGTAATTGGTGGGACCACACCTATGGTGCATTTTACAAGAGTATTTGTTAAATCTACTAAGTGTAGAATATAAATGTCTTAACACAATAACTAAGAAAATGTGGTGAAGGCTATGTTAACCAGTTTGATGAAAGTATTTCAAATTGTATATAAAACTAGCACATTGTACCCCATAATTGCACTAATGTACACAGCTATGATTTAATTTAAAAAATTAAAAACTTATAACAATTCTAGAAGACAATAGAAAAGAAAATCTTTGTTACCTCAATTAGGTAAAGATATTTTAGATATGACATCAAAAAATATATATCAGAACAAACTGATAAATCACCAGGAACGTCCAACCTTTTTTCTTTTCTTCCATACATCAGAAGAATAAGCAGACCACATAGTAAATGCACAAATTCTAACAAAAACTGAGCTGAAAAGAAATGGTCTGTGCATACTTTTCATGACATCTGACATCACAGATAAGCAAAACAGTCCTTAAATAATCTGCATGAGGCCCATGGGCCACAGGTTGGACATCCCTGAATTAGACCATCAAAAATTATAAACTTCTACTCTTCCAAAGACAGTGTAAAGAGAAAGAAAAGATAAGTCACAGATGGGAAGAAAATATTTGTAAATCACATGTGATAAAGGACTAGTGTCCAGAATATATTATGAAGAACTTGCAAAACTCAATAATAAGGAAATAAACTATTTAAGTCTTAAAAATAGACAAAATGTTTCATAGATAATTCACAAAGAAGATACCTATGTTAGAACAATGCAGATTAAAACTACAGTAAGATGCCACCATAGATGATCCTCAATTTGCAAGAAGGTATATCACCAAAAACCCATGTTAAGAGAGAAATGGAGGGGGAAGGGTGGGGAAGGGGAGGTTTGATAGAGGGAGGGTAAACCGTGGGACCACACCTATGGATTATATTGCAAGGGTACAAGTCAAATCTATCAAGTATAGAACATAAATGTATTAACCCAATAATCAAGTAAATGAGGCGAAAGCTATATTAATTAGTTTGATGTAAGCACTACAAATTGTATAAAAAATCAACACATTGTACCCCACAAATGCATAAATGTATTCATGATCTATATGTATATGACTTAATAAAAGGAAAAAAAATTAAAAAGAGTACAATGAGTTGAAATGCATTTAATACCCACAATAAACCTTCATAAAGTTGAAAAACTGTGAGCAAAACCATCATAAGTACAGACACTCCTCAGCTTACCATGGGGTTGTGTCACTGGGTCATGGGTTATGTCCCACACTTCTACGCATGATAATGAGTCCATTATAAAGTTGAAAAATCTAAGTTGAACCCTTGTAAGTTCAACACAGGAGCTGTCTATACATACCTATCAGAATAGTTAAAATTCAAAAGTCCAACTATATTGAAGGTTGATGAAAATTAATGAAACTGAAACCTGCATACACTCTGTTGGAAATGTCAGATGGTGCATACAATATAGAAAAGAATTTTGGAATTTCTTAAAAGATTAAACATACATGTACTGTATGATCTAGTCATTCTAATTCTAGCTACTTACCCAGGAGAAAATGCATGTGTTCACATAGAAAGGTGTATAAAGATGTCCTGGGCTGCTTTATTTCTAACAGCCTCAAGGTGGGAACAGCCCCAGTGTCCATCAGCAGATGAAAGGATAAACTATGCTATATCCACACAATTAAATGTTCTTTTTTCTTTCTTTTTTTTGAGACAGAGTCTCACTTGGTCACCCTAGGTAGAATGTTGTGGCATCTTAGCAAATTCTTGGGTTCAAGCGATTCTCTTGCCTCAGCCTCCCAGGTAGCTGGACTACAGACACCCACCACAACACCAGGCTGTTTTTTAAAGATGGGGTCTTGTTCTTGCTCAGGTTGGTCTTGAAGTCATGAGCTCAGGCAATCCACCCACCTCAGCCTCCCTAGTGCTGGGATGACAGGTGTGAGCCACCACACCCTGCTCATAATTAAATATTCTTTAGCAATTAAAAAGAATGATTCTATGATAGTTGTCAGAATCAAAATGGGGTCACTCACACTAAGAAAATCCTAACAAATAGAGCTGAGAAAGACCATGGAGAGAGGTTTCCCATGCTTATATGCCTGATAATGAAAGACTCTACAAAACCAAAACCCACCATGTCATCTTTACCTTACACAAAAGTATACTTCTGCAAGAACACCTGCTCAGCAACCACTTGTCCAGTCTCAGCTTGGCATCACCATTGCTATGGATCTTTGTAGCAAATGGTAATTATTTCAAAACAATTACATAATCCTCCTCTTTTTTTTTCATTAAAAACCTTTGTCTTCTTTCATTGTCCTGCATATGTGCACAACAATGGTTGACGATGGTGTGTTTATTCCCACTGCCATATTCTATTTCCAAACAAACACCTTTTCTCTTAGAGAGCTTCTCTCTGTTCATTTAGGTAGCCAGTTTCATTTACATAAAATTTTAGAAATTTAGAGGGGAGTGGTCAAGATGGCCGACAGGCACCAGTCTCTGACAGAAGCTCCTGTTCAGAAGAAAGGATAAAGTCTGGAGAAACACCCAACAAAGTCGAAAACTGGGAGCCCAGCTGAGAGAGAAGAGTGATACCGGCAGGACACCTCTTCTGAGACGGACAGAGACTCCTAGAGGACAATCCACAGGTACATAAATCTCTCCAAAGGAATAGCGCCCATCCCCCTCCCCCAAGAAAGGTGTGCTTTTCCTTTGTTTCCTCTTCAACCGCTCCTCTGAGTCTCCTACAGGCCACTGATAAACTGAGGACCTAGTCTCTTACTCCAGGAGTGAGAGCCGCCAACAGGGAAGTTTACCACCCTGGAGTAACCCAGTTGAGACTCGGAACACCCTCCCCCAGGCAGAAAAGTGGAACTGGCGTTTGCACTGCCATTTTGAGTTTCCAGTCCACTCTCCCTCCCCTTGCCCGCTGGGACAGGGAGAGGAGAGCCAGGAACGACATCCACCCACCCTTCCAAGACTAACCCCCGGTCCCAGTCCTTCACCGGGAGAACTCCTTGATCCACAGTTTCAGTGTGCAGACGGACCCCCCTCAGTCAGCGCATTCTGTGCTCAGCTGTCTCCCCGGCTGCTATCTGCACTTCCCGAAACCTTGGTGCCGGTGACCGGGACTGACACTGAACAGGGAGGGCTGCACACCCGACCAGGCATCCGCCTCTGGGGTTTTGGTGGCCCTTAACAGTGATAGACTTCTGCTGGATCGGGTCACTGAGCTGCGCCCACCTCCCGGAGCCTTGCTGGCCCGGGGCTTCCATTGACTCCTGGTCGAGCAACCACGCGCTTGCCTCCAGGGGCTCCATGACCCTGGATCACCACCAGCCCCTGCCTAAGAGGGTCGCGCTGTCCCGCCAATCGCTCTCCAGCCTCCAGGGTTTTGGTGACCAGGGAGGGCAGTCTCGCGCCCACCTCCCAGGGTCTTGTCAGCTGGCAGTCGCCAGCAGCTCCAGCGGAGAAGGGTTGCGCCATCCAGCCAGTGGCACGTGTGCCACCTCTGGGGCTTGGCAAATTGCGACAGCAGCTGACTTCTGCTGGGGCAGGTCGCGCAGACGTGCGCCTGCCTCCTGGGACCTCCTAGCGCGATCACTGTGACCTCCCACCGAAGTGAGCTGTGCCATCCCGCCAGGGGTAGATCGCGCGCCCTTCTCACCGGGCCTTGCCAGCTTGCTGTCGCTAGCAGCTCCTGCCTGGGAGGGTCGCGCCATCCCGCCAGAGGTGCACCTGCCTCTGGGGCTTTGGTAGCCAGCAAGGACAACTGACCTCTGCTGGGGCAGGTTGCGCCTGCCTCCCAGGGCCTTGACGGCTACACTGACTCCTGTAGGGGTGGGCTGCATCACCCCGCCTGCTGGCCCCACCTCCTGGGGTCTTGCCGGGTTGTACCCAGGAGAAAACTAGAAGAATTCACTGGCAGAACGGTTTTAGGGACGGTTTCCAAAAGGTGCAAATTCAACATGAGACAGAATAAGTGGAAAAACTCTGGCAACCAGAATAACCAGAGTAGATTAACATCCCCAAAGAAGGATGGAGTAGACACAATGGAAGACCCACTACATAAACAGATATCTGAAATGTCAGAAATTGAGTTCGGAATCTGGATAGGGAGTAAGATCAACAGGGTGGAGGAAAAGAGGGAGCTAGAAATTCAAATCATTCAAAAGCTGTCCCAGGAATTTAATGATTTCAAAGATAAAATGATCAAGGATTACGATACTCTGAAACAAGAGGTTGCAGATTTGAAGAGCACCGTTGAATCCCTTCGTCAGAGGATGGATGAGGCAGAAGATAGAATCTCCGACACTGAAGACAAAGACTTTGAACGCACCCAGACTTCCAAAGATTTTGACAGATGGAGAACAAAGACAGATCTCTCACTCAGAGAGATCTTGGATAATTTGAAGAAAACTAATATTCGCCTCATAGGAATCCCTGAAGGTGACGAAGTTGCCTCACAAAACACAGAGGCTCTCCTTAATGAAATTATGAAAGAGAACTTTCCAGACATGCCAAGGGATCCTGAAATTCAGATAGTAGACAGCTTCAGAACCCCAGCACAACTCAACCCGAACAAGACATCCCCCAGGCATATCATAATCAACTTTACTAAAGTTAACATGAAAGAGAAAATCCTGAAAGCAGCTAGACGCAAGAAAACATTAACTTACAGTGCTCGCTTCGGCAGCACATATACTAAAATTGGAACGATACAGAGAAGATTAGCATGGCCCCTGCGCAAGGATGACACGCAAATTCGTGAAGCGTTCCATATTTTTAAAAAAAAAAAACAACATTAACTTACAAGGGGAAGAATATTAGAATGACTGCAGATCTCTCTGCTGAAACCTTTCAGGCTAGAAGAGAGTGGTCATCAACCTTCAACCTCCTAAAACAAAACAACTTTCAACCCAGAATCCTCTATCCAGCTAAATTGAGCTTCATTTATGA
>NW_003853171.1:0-10413 GCF_000181295.1 Otolemur garnettii
TGTGCGGATCTCTCGGTCAGGTCCAGTGAGGCTGGCACAGTAACGCGTGTGGGGATCTCTCAGTCGGGTCCAGTGAGGTCGGTACAGTAACGCATGTGGATCTCCCGGTCGGGTCCAGTGGGGCCGGTTCAGTGAGGCTGGTACAGTAATGCGTGTGGATCTCTCAGTCCAGTGAGGCCAGCACAGTGACACGTGTGGATCTCTCGGTCGGGTCCAGTGAGGCCGGTACAGTAACACATATGGATCTCTCAGTCCAGTGAGGCCGGTACAGTGACGTGTGCGGATCTCTTGGTCAGGTCCAGTGAGGCCGGCACAGTAACGCGTGCGGGTCTCTCGGTCAGGTCCAGTGACGCTGGCACAGTAATGCGTGCGGGTCTCTCGGTCGGGTCCAGTGAGGCTGGTACAGTGACGCGTGCGGGTCTCTCGGTCCAGTCCAGTGAGGCCGGTACAGTGACGTGTGCGGATCTCTCCGTCAGGTCCAGTGAGGCCGCCACAGTAACGCGTGCGGGTCTCTCGGTCGGGCTCAATGAGGCTGGTACAGTAACTCGTGTGGATCTCTTGGTCAAGTTCAGTGAGTGCCGTCAGTTTTCATTATTATTAACTTCGTGATGGTCATCATCTCCACTCCTCAGTGTAAATCTAGTATTACTTACTAGAAAAGGAGAAAAGCAA
This sequence comes from Otolemur garnettii, assembly GCF_000181295.1. NCBI lineage: Eukaryota > Metazoa > Chordata > Mammalia > Primates > Galagidae > Otolemur > Otolemur garnettii. The sequence continues at coordinate 673 of NW_003853171.1, forward strand.
CCAAGGGGGTGCCTCGCCCAGTTTCCCTCTACAAGCCCAGATCCTGGAGCTCCTGTTCACACCCTTATCCCGGAAGCCCCACTGGCAGCAAAATGAAGCAAAGCATTCCTAGTCCCTTCTCACTGCTGCCTTTTCCAAATTTCTTTTCTCTTCTTCAAAACTTAGGGAATGGAGGGCCTGAGCAGTCAAGTTGTATGTCCCTAATCCCAAGCCCTGGAGCCCCCAGAGGAACCTCCAGTTCACCTATTCAGAAGGAAGGGTCACTGTAGTTGCTGTGAGTCCAGCCTCATCAGAGAAACTCCGGTCAGACAGGCCAGGCAGGAGGCAAGGCCCAGGGTGCTCACGAGTAACTCCTGCCTCTTGCATTCTTTCTTTCAGCATTCAATATTGTATTAAATTTTGGAATCGCCGTTACTTATCCCACTCTGATGTCTCTTGGAATCGTCCTCAGTGTACCTGTGAATGCAGGTAAACCTACACGGCTTTCTGTATCTGCTCCTAAACACACTCGCATGTACACTCACACGAGCACACTTGCACACACTACACACATTTGTTCACACAACCACATATACATACACACGTTCTCACACACGCATACACAGTGCACACATACATACTTGTGCACACACAACATGCACTCACACTCACATGCACACATGTACACACACACTTGCACACACATACACTCATACATTCTCATATATACATATATACACTCATACAGGTATGTATACACATTTGCACACATGCACACACTCTCACAGATACACACACATGCATATACATACTCATACACTTGCACACACACTCAAACATATACACTCCCATATGTTCTGAGCCTGGTATAGAATGCATGTTAAACCTTTTGCAAAGAAAAAAGGGCATTTACATAAAATGCTGATGTTGGTTATACGTAGTATCCACACTATTTTCTCCATAACGGATTGATTTTCACACACCACATCAAGACACAGAACATCTAAAGCCATTTCTGTTCTAACTGGTGTGGGGAGCAGAGATGAATGTCATTAGTATTATCAGTAAATGTAGAAAATTAAATAGCAGGAAAAAATTACTACCTGCAAGTAACTTTCGGGGGGAGAGATTTGCTCAGGCTGTGATGTGGAACAGGTGACATCATCTTCCTCCACTCCTGGGAAAGCAAGAGAGAGAACCTCTCAGACCTTACTCCACGCTCCGCTGGGGATTTACTGCCACTGCGTCTTGCAGACAGCTCTCTCAAAAACTTGTCATCACCTGTCCCTCCCTGCCTTCCTTACACGGGTATAAATTTTGGCCTTATTCCCAGAATTCCCTGGCCTCTTTCCCAGAATTCCCTGGCCTCACCCCCAACCTCCCTGTGCATCTTTTTCTCAGCCAGAAGAAGGCTATGAACAGTGCCCCCTCCCCAAGGCCCCGGCACAGCGTCCCCCAGAGCCATCTCCTGAATGTTCCCTCTCCCAGGCCATGAGAGGCTCTGCCTCCCTGGAAAGCCATGTCCTTCTCTTATGGTGTTAAACACGCCCTGAAACACAAGCGAAGCAACTTTCAGTCTCCTGAGCCTTCTCCTGTGAATTGGCTTCTTCCTCTCCTGTCCCACATGTGCTTTCTATGCCCAGCATGGCACTAGCACCTCTGCCATCAGGATCCTGGCAGCAATGTGACAGGTGCCAGGAGACTAGAGTCTGACCCAACACCACCATGGCCCCCTGGAGGTCTGGAGTCCCAAGTCATCAGCTCTGTTCTCAGCACTCCTGGTTGATGTGAGAATTAAATGAAATACTCTATGGACGGCACTTTAAGATGCAAAAAGAACCTAAGCTCCTGCATAGCTGGTAAAAAGTGGTCCAGACACACTGTGGGCTTCTGAAATATGACTTATCAACATACTCCCCCTACATTCCTTGTAACTTTAATTTATAGTCACAGGGTGTTTCTCTCCAAGACATATTCCAGCCAAGTCTTATATAGAGACCTATTGTGAGCATAGAATATAGCCAGGTGTTCGATAATTTATTACTACCACAACGTAAGAGCTTCGATATGTTGAAGGAAGGAATCACATTCAGCTCCTGAGTGCAGGAGAGAAGCAGAGGAGATGCTACTTGTCGGACTGGTCAGGGAGGAGCCATCACTCAGCTTTTAGAACATTCCCTAATATCTGTTCGTGGGACAGGCTGGCTGAGTGTCTCCCTCTGTTGAAGTAACGGAATGGTTTGCCAATATTAAAAATTAAAACGCGGGCTGGGCACAGTGGTTCACATCTGTAATCCTAGCACTCTGGCGTGTGGATTGCCTGGGCTCACAGGTTCGAGACCAGCCCGAGTAAGAGCAAGACCCCTGTCTCTACTAAAAATAGAAAACCTGAGGCAAGAGGATCGCTTGAGCCCATGAGTTGGAGGCTGCTGTGAGCTATGACGCCATGGCGCTCTACCCAGGTGACAGCTTGAGACTATCGCAAAAAAAAAAAAAAAAAATTAAAATACAGTTGACCTTTGAAGAACTACAAAGGAAGTTAAAGGCTACAACCACTCACACAATTGAAAATCTGCATATAACTTGGGTAAACTCAACTACTGATAGCCTGCTGTTGACCAGGAGCCTTATGGATAAGATAAAGTCTATTAACACATATTTTGTACGGTTATATATCACATTCTGTATTCTTACAAGAAAGTAAACTGGAGAAGAGCATGTGTTTTTAAGAAAATCATTAAAAAGAGGGAATCCATTGACCATTCATTAATAGAAGTAGATCAGCATTAAGGCCTTCCTCCTCATAATCAGCATTTTGAGGAGGCAGACAGGGTTACCTGGTCTGTTGTCTTAGAGGTGACAGAGGCCAAAAAAAGTCCACTTCCAAACAAAATGCAAATCCATGTTGCTCAAGGGTCCGGGTGTGTGTGTATGTGTGTGTGTGTGTAGACCTGTACACTGCCTCTCACCCAAGTCTGTGTTTGAACTTCAGTGCCAGCTCAGTTTGGGGACGTGAAATGCAAGGGCAAACACCAGAGAGTTTATAAAGTGAAGAATGATTCACTCACCACAGGCAGCCACAGCTGGAACCAAACCAAGCTGATGAGGACTCTGTGGTTCAGGGAAGACCCCACCCCTCCAGGCAGATGGGGATGCCCCAGGCCCGGTCCTGTGCCCCCCCACCCAGGTGAGTAACCCACTGCTCTGCCTCCCACAGTGGTCGACCACTACACCAGTCAGATAGTCTTCAACGGGGTCCGGATCATTGCCATCATCATCATCGGCCTAGGGTTTCTGCTCCTGCTCCTCCCAGAAGAGTGGGACGTCTGGTTGATCAAGCTGCTCACCCGCCTCAAAGTGAGGAAGAAGGAGGAGCCTGCGGAGGGCGGCGCAGACCTGGGCTCAGGACCTCAGAGCAAGAGCCGGAGAGCCCGCCCCTCCTTTGCGCGCTAACGGCGCTCTGGAACTCGGTGGTGACACCCTCGCTCTAGGTGGTGACACCCTCGCCCTCAGTGGTGACACCCTCACAGTGTGACTGGGAGGTGTGTTCCTGACAGAGGAGCCCCCGCTGGGTAAGGTGTACATACCTGTACAGTCCTGGTCATCCGCGGTAAGTTCTATGGTATTATTGGCATGTCCACCTTGCTTGCCCTTTCCACATCAGACCTTCCACTTAACGGTACCGATTGGAGATGAAAGAGCCTCTCAGCGCTTAATCAATGAATGTAAAGTGGGTTCAAACGACCCTTTGCAGAGATTGTTTTGGAGGACTGACGTTCTTGACAAGCCAGGGCAAATGTTTTGAATCTTAGCAGCCGAACATGACATCGCACACTGTGATTATTTTTCAGCGATGGTAGGTCATATTTTGTTTTATACCAGAGCTGTACTCTTAATTTTAAGGAATTTCAATGAACCAAATGATAACTGTCCATGAATTGGGGTGGAGGGAGGGAGGGATGGCTGGGATGCGAAGAGGTGAGACAGAAATGACAATGGACATTGAAAACCATCAGAGGACAGTCTTGTGCCAGGAAGCAGGAAGGGACGGCGAAGCCCAAGCCCAGGCTGGCCTGCTCTCGCGTGTCTGCGTAAGATCATGCAAGAGAAATTTCAGTGCCTTCTACAGAATTTTCATCTTACCTTTGTGAAGCCAGGTGACGTGATAAGTCACTGGCGCCGTCTTCTAATCTAGATGTAAAAACTTTAGAAACAAATAAAACTATATATATGTGTGTGTGTGTGTGTGCAAACACGACGAAGCTGATGACCAGTGTCTGTGGAACGCGGTCCGTGGTCACAGTACGGTTTAAGGTAGACGGTGCAGCAGGGGATGGCTGGTTGCTTTTACTTCCCAACCAAGACTGAAAAACTATTTACTGAATCTGTAAACCTTTTTATGAGACTTTTAAGCACCAGGCTGTTTACTTACACACTCTAGGTCTGCCAGAAAATTCTATCTGTGATAGATCTGTAAAGAGGGACGGGGGTTAGAGTTTACTATTTTTGAAGTTTACATTGTTACATATGAAATGGAAACCTTATTTTGAAACGTTGTCATAACCCAATGGTGCATTCTGTAACCATGGAGTCTTCTGTTTCCTGTGGGAAAGGGGCATTCATGACCTGAACTTTTTAGCAAATTACTATTCTGTTTCCATTACCTGTTTGGCCAAACAGATTAATAAAATATTTGAAGAAGAAGCATTCCGTGTCGTCTCGGTGACAGGTTTGTCACTTTCCCGCTGCACCGGGTCCTGATGCAGCCTCCCCGCACCTTCCAGGCAGGAAGCCAGCCACTACCCCAGGGAAGGAAGCTCTTGTTAGGACGCCTCCAGGCAGCTCTTTTCATTCACCTTCTTCCTCCCCCTTCCTCTCACCTCTCCCTCGAGGCACCTGCCCCTTCTCAGCTCTGCCTGTGACTTTCCTCTCCCTTTTATTTTCAGGCGGTTCCTCCGCTCAGCTTACACCTGTCTCTTAGAGCTGCCCAAGTGGTAGTCCTGGTTTCTCAATCCACGAAGTCTTCTGGTTTGATCCCTACAGCTGCCTGTATAGCCTGCCTTGGGTGCCCTAACCTTACTCAGGTTTTACAGAGATCTACTAAGAAGGGGTGTGAGCGGAGAGGAAATGAGAGTCTCCTTGGACACCTCGTGATATCACCCACACCTACCTTCAACACTCCACGTACCATTTGCTACATGGCCTCTAAACCTGGCTAATCTAGTTGTCCAAAGCAGAGAGGTCCTCTGCCCAACGTGTCCAGGTGTGTGCTTAGAGGGGCCAGCCAGGCAGCAGGATCCTGAAGTTGTCACCTCCACCACCCTGTTGAGGTCCAAACCCCAGGTCATCAGGCGTTAGATTTTCATAAAGAGCCACAGCCCAGATCCCTCACATGTGCAGTACAGTAGGGGTCCTGGTCCTGTGGGAATCTAAGCCACTCTGACGTGACAGGACGCAGAGCGTGGTGACTCTATGGGGAGTGGCAGTCAATACAGATGAAGCTTTGCTCACCGGCCACCACTCACCTCCTGCTTTGTGGCCCATTTCTTAACCGGCACAGCCCAGTACCAGTGCACACCAGGGGGTGGGAATCACAGCTTTAAAGAGTAAAAGTAAAGCCAAGACGGGTACAAAGAGGGGACTGGGACTTCTGTCTGCAGATGATAAAGGAGACAAAACATTCCAGGCAGCCTCCTTACCTCTCCTTCCTTTCAGAATGTGATCATTTGGGACCAGAGGGAAGGAAGTGACCAGCCAGCCACCTTGCCATACAACAGCCAGAGCCGTCTCTCAGAACCCACACTTGCTGGAGTCCCTGAGCCCCTGCCCTCCTTGTGCCTTCAAGGGTAAACAGCAGGAGGCAAGAGGAAGTCGTGGTCGGAGACACACCACCCTGTGGAACAGATGTGTTTCCAAATCTATCCAAGGTTGCATAACAAGAAAATCTTTATCTTCAATTTTGAAAACAAATGGATTGTCCTAAAATTAGAATGTGGTGGCAGCTGCACAGTTCTGTGACTATGCCAGAACTCAATAAAACATATACTTTATAACAAGTGAGCTTTATGGCATGTGAATTATACCTCAATAAAGTACTTAATAAATGGTTGCTTCACAAAATGATTTCCATTTTGCCTACCCAAATCTTGCAAGCAGAGAGGTATTTGTTGGGTTGTTTGCTCTTGGCAGCCCTGCATCTGACCTCTGTTTCACATGGCGACTTGGCTTTGCTGTAGGAGCAGAAGGCAACAGACGCTCCATTTTGGACCCACCTAGAACACAGGCAAGGCCAGGATGGTGTGAACGGGACTTGGCCTGAAGCAAGATGCTGGACTCCAGAGAACAGCCTGGGAAGGTGGTCCTGACAGGTAGGTCCTGTGGTCCCTGTGTGACCCCGGCCTCTTCTTATCATAAAGGTCCATGGTTCTCACTCATTTCCACACAGATCCTCTGGCTCACAATTTCCCAAAGAGACTTCTAATACATAATGCTCTTTTATTTGAGACAGCAAGGCACCATTTCTATTGGTTGAGTCCCAAAAGCTCTGAACAATATACGGGAGAAAGCTGGGATGGTCAAAAAAGTCGGACTCCTGCTTACTGGGGAGTTTGTTTGTTTTAACTTTCTGATGTTCACACTTCTTGCAGCTGAGCTAAGTATGGTCTAGCAGGACTCCTAGGTCAAACTGCTTTAAAGAATGGATAAGAATGACTTACAAGAAATACATCCATGACACATGTATAATGCAGACCTTTTGCTCAAATTTTTGAGGGAAAATAAGGATGTGCGTTATACATGGGTAGTAGGGGTCAGGAGCAGGGGAGTCCAGCGGGCCTGCTAGGGCTGCCCACCCTCCCTCCTGGGCCCACCAGGCTCATGGGGTTCCATTCTGGGAAGATCCAGGATCCAGCAGGACCAGGCCAGAGCAGCCTATGCCAAGGGCCATGATCAGGGAAAGGGGCAGTGTTAGAGCTAGTGAGGCCCAAGGTCCAGCCCCACAGAGAGGCCTGGGGGCCCACACAGCCCCCCGGGACCCACATGGCTGTCTGTAGGCCAAGTGGCCTCAGAAGCTCCTGTGCCACCAGCCAGGTGTGTGACCATCTTGGCTGCAGCCCACAGTGTGGAACAGAGGGAAGTGCTCCCGGGAGAGAGGAAGGGGCACCCTTCCCAGAGCAGTGCTGGGAGGGCTGTGCCAGGGAACATCAGCACTCCCCAGATGTGTCTCTCCTGGGGGAGAGCCAGCCAGTTTCTCAAGGAACATTTTCCTGAAAGTTTGGGCCAAAACGTGGGAGAGCGTAATACATGGCAAAATAGGGTAAAAGCTCTTCTGACTGCTTAATATTTCAGTTTTTTCTTTCTTTTTTGAGAGACATCTCACTCTGTCGCCCTCTGATGCTACGACATCATAGCTCACAGCAACCTCAAACTCTTGGGCTTGAGCAATCCTCTTGCCTCAGCCACCCCAGTAGTTGGGACTACAGGCACTAAATTTTTAGTAGAGATGTCTCACTCTTGCTCAGGCTGGTCTGAATCTTCTGAGCTCTATCAATTCACTGTGCCTCCCACAGTGCTGGATGACAGGTGTGAGCCACCTTGCCCAGCCTTTTAAAACATTTTAAACAATAATATTGTCTCATCAATTTTTTTTTTTTTTTGCATTGGAAAAATCTTGAGAAAATCCTTTTCTTGAGTTGAAACAGTGGTAAACATCATCATCATCATGAACCATTTAAAAATGAATATTCACAAATAGAATACAGCATAGCAAGTCTATACTCATGGTTCTGGCTTTGTGCATTTGTGCCTCTTGGTATTCTCTGCCCCCTGCAGCTTTTGGCCTATATCAGTCCCCACATTCTTTATCACTCAGAAGGAGCAGGTATTTCCAGAGCCTTCAGGAACAAACTGGAGGCCATGGGCGCCCATCCATGTACTGCTATGAGCCTGGATGCTCACCAAATTGACATGCCTAATCAACATTTATCCAGCCTTTCTCTGATACCAAGCATACTGATAGATTCTGAGAATAAAAAAGCCACAGCAGCGTAACTTTCAAGGACCACAGGCTAGACTGACATTGGCAAAACGGTGGCTCCAGGTTCTCATTTCCTAAAAGAAACATAGAAAAACAAGCAGGACCTGCCAGTACGAGTTCTAGAAAGCAGTCACAGGTTTTTAGGAACCAAGCAAGTGCTGAATTGAGAAAAAGATATTTCTAAATGGTAGGAAATTTTTGTAACCCAATTTTACTTGCCCTCTGCCATGTCCTCCCCTACACAACAGTAGTTTTGGTCTTAAAGCAGCAACCGCCCTTGTTCCCAGAGGAGAATCCTGGTTCTTGACTCCAGAGAGGGCAGCATAACCCTTGTGTGTTAATTTTTGTGTATCTCCATTCTAACTTGTCTAAGAGCTACCCGAAGGACTAATAGAAGGCATTCATCTCTGTTTTGCTTAACTGAGAACTCAGGCCAGAAAAGTACTGACACTGCAGACTGAAACCAACTACTCTCAGATGCAGGCCACAAAAGGGCACAGTAGAAATATACATCAGACTGCCTAACGCAAAAGCTGGAGTGAATTGGGAAATTAAGATATTCAAAAATAATCATGTATATGAGGGAATTTAGAAAGCCATGTGCATGACCACAATAAAACACATGCTCAGAAAAGGCCCCAAGTTTTCATTTTGGGTCTTCTTAATAAGACCCTAAACTTTAGCCCAAGACTGATCCCTGGGCTCAGTATAAGCTTGGCTAAATGTTGAAGGAAGGCACTGGTATAGATGCAGTCTTGAAAGACTGTGAGAGGTGTTTTTCTCTTGTTCACTTTTTGTATGCTTCACTGGTTTGTTTGTTGATAGGTTTTGGTTGCTTGGATAGCACTTAGCATCCAAGGCATCCAAAGCACTTAGCATCCAATCCATAATACTAGTTGAACACAGAAAGACTTCAGAGACCACATATGACAAGGAATATAGTGCTTACAATAATTGCTTGGGAAAGTCAATAAATAAATGGACTACTACAGCTTTAAACAACCCAAAGCAAATAAACAGAACAAGAAAAAAAAAAACACCAAAAATGTGGTGAAAAGAGATAATCTGATTTCCCAAGTTACACATTATAATATACAAATGTCCAATTTTCAAAAAAAAAAGTCACAAGAAATAGGAAAGCATAGTCAATTTAAAGGAAAAAAAAATAAGTTAATAGAAACTGTTCCTGAGAAACTCCCAGTATCCTATTTACTAGGAAAAGACTTTAATACTGTCTTATATAACCTTAGCAAACTAAAGGAAAATACGGATAAAGAACTAAAAGAAATCAGTAGCACTATGTATGAACAAAAAGTGAATATCAATAAAGAGATAGAAATTATAAAAAGAAACCAAGCAAATTCTGGAGCAGAAAAGTACAACTGAAATGAAAAATTCACTAGAGGGATTTAACAACAGATTTAAGCAGGGAGAAGAAAGAATCAGCAATTGAAGATAAGACAATTGAATTCTCAAGTTTGAGGAGGAGAAAGAAAGGAGAGTGAAGAAAAGTAAACACAATCTAAGAGACCTGTGGGGCACCATTTAGTAGCCAAATACACATAATGGGAATTCAAAAAGGAGAAGAGAGAGAGAGAGAACTCCAAATAGGATAAATTTAAACAGACCCAAAATGAGACATGTCATAATCAACTGTCAAGAACTCTAGTGTATGTGGCTGGTGCCCTAATAGGAGCTGCCCAGAATGAATATTTTTATATGTGATC
>NW_003853172.1:0-2394 GCF_000181295.1 Otolemur garnettii
ATGGATAAATGGCCAATAACCCATGAAAAAATGCTCAATATCATAGTCAAGAAATGCTCATTTAACCAACAATGAGAAACTACATATGTATCCATCAAAAAGGCTAAAACTAAGTTGACAGAAAATAATAAATGATAGCAACTAAAAATCTTACACATTGTTGGTGGAATGCAATCTGATAATTTCTTATAAAACCAAATGTTTAACTACCCTATTTTACCCAATAACTTCATGTCTACATACTGACTCCTAGTAAATAAAAACATATGTTGGCAAAAAGACTTACATACATCTTTTCATAACAGCATCTTATTCATAATAGCCCACACCTGAAACAGCCCATGTGGCCAGTAACAGGAAAATGATTAAGCACACCGTGGTATACTTATACAAGGGAATACCACTGTGTGTCAAAAAGATGCTATATACATATGCAGCAACACAGATGAACCTCAAAAACATTATGCTTAACAGAAAAAACCAGAGACAAAAGACTACACACGTCATGATTCCATTTATATAAATTCAAAAGTAGGTAAAAGGAGGCCAGTTGCAGTGAGATTATTCCTGTAATCTCAGCACTGAGGAGGCCGAGGTGGGTGGATTGCCTGACAAAACAGGTTTGAGACCAGCCTGAGCCAGAGCGAGACCCTTGTGTCTAAATATAGGCAGGTGTTGTAGTGGGTGCTTGTCATCCTCACTACTCAGGAGGCTGAGGCAAGAGAATCGCTTAAGCCCGGGAGTTTGAGGTTGCTATGAGCTGTGACATCATAGCACTCTACCAGGGGTGACAAAGTCAGACCGTCTCAAAAAATAAAAAAAAATAATAAAAACTAGGTAAAAACTAATATATGGTGGGGAAAAATGTTAAAAGAGTGATTTACCTTTATGGGGTTGGGGCTGGGGACCAACTGGGCAGGGGCATCCTGAGGTGATGGCAGGCTGGTAGGAGTCTACAACAGTGCAAGTCAAACTCAAAATCCAGTAAATATACACTATATACATTTTATAACAAAGAAAAATCCTAGACAAGTTTGAACTTAAGCTAATTTTCTCCATAGACTATTTTTTAAAAGTGAAGAATGAGTGGAAGAAACATTTAAATGGTAGAATCTGGTGATGAGTATTCAGCTCTTAAATTCTTTCAACCTTGCTGTTCCATCTGGAAATTTTTGTAATAACCTATCAGGAAGACAGACAAGTGAACTGGGGTCAGCATCACAAGAGAACACACAGACCACAGCTCCAGGGACTAGTTGCCCCAGGTTGTGGCAGGGGGAACAACCTACCTTATGTTTATAAGTATCAGGCAATGACTTGGCTGTGTCTGTTTTCAGGAAAGTTAATATAAAATCCCAGGATGTCTACTTGTCCATAGCCAGAAGAGTAGTGTTTCCCAATGGACTGGTGGAACTTGGTTTCCTTTTTGCTCCACCAGGAATAGCTAAATTTATCATAACCTAAGGGACCTTGAAGATTACCTGTCCCAATAAAAAGATATAGAGGAAGTCATGAATACAAGGCAATTCTGGTTTGCTGAAGGAAAAAAGATTCTACTCCTTATTTATTTATTGTCCATTTGTAAAGTTGCTTACAAATGGTTTCTTACGAGCAAAGAATTGCAAAAATATTCCAAGGACTGCAAACAAATTTAACCCTTGGGAACTGAATTTTATGCTCACAGTCTAATAAACCAAATAATCTTAAAGACTTAGCTAGATGGCTGATACCACCACACCTGCTATGATGCTAACACCCTAGCCCCAGCTTACCTAAGGGCTGGGAGCAACCCAGTCTGGCAGCAGTATCTGGTGGCATCTCATCCACGGTGATTTCAAAGTACCAGGCACCTTTCCTTACCCCATGAGAGGCCCACACCATACTGTAACCCTTCTCTCCAACCACAGTCAGCTGGTCATCAGAGATCTTTAACTGGGGAGCTGCAGTGATGGACATTAAAACAGGCCTGCAATTATTAAGATTATTGGAGACAACTGCCACAAAAACATGGGGCCTTATACTCCAGTAAAACAAAACAAAAATATACCAAGCTTGTAGTCATAGCTATTCAGGAGGCTGAGACAGGAGATTGAGCACTCCAGTCTGGGTGACAGAACCTCTGTCTCTTAAATAAATAAACAACAAATATTGATATATTAGTTCAAGAGTTTAGAAATCTCAACACAGGTTGGGCACCTGTAGCTCAATGCTTAGGGAGCCAGCCGCATGCTCCAGGGCTGATGGGTTCGAACCCAGCCCAGGCCTGATAGAACAACAACAACAAAATAGCCAGGCATTTTGGTAGGTGTCTGTAGTCCCAGCTACTCAGGAGGCTGGGACAAGAGAATCGCTTGAGCCCAAGAGTCTGAGGTTGCTGTAAGCTATGATGCCACT
>NW_003853172.1:2655-5418 GCF_000181295.1 Otolemur garnettii
TTCTGTGAGCTATGATGATGTCACAGCACTCTAGCCTGGTGTAAAAGAGTGAGACTCTTCAAAAAAAGAAAGAAAGTTTTTACAACTATATATATGTATATAAAATGGCTAGAACTTATAGAAAGAGACAGAAAAGGAAATTATTTCTTCCACATTCTGGCTGAGATGGGAGCTGGTGTAGTGGTAAGAGACTGAGATGTTATGTCTACTTCTAGACTGACAATGACAGCAGTTCAAAGCAACCCTGAACTGATGTGACCTTAAATACCTTACATACCTCTGTCATGTAGGGCCAACAAAACCTGTTCACACAGGCAGGCTCTGTAGAGGTGTCCAGGAATAGGTTTTCCTGCCCAGCATTCAAGTTCAAGCTTCTCAGGGTCAAGGGCGTGGTGATCAGGCTCAGCTAGGATATACCGATAGCTATCTTTGTTAAATGGGTGTTCTAAGGGATAGCCATGAGGAGGAAGGTGCTGAGCAGAAAACAAAGGATTACTGCAGAAAGGAAAAAATAAAATCAAGAAACTAAACACCCCTCTAGTTCAACTGCATTTAATTGTGTAAGAAAAGACTCCTATTAGATTTCAGTTGGAACACATGGAACTTCACACTTTTCATTACTCAAATAAATCATTCTGCCCTCTGCAGGCAAAAGGGAGAAATGAGAAGGATTAGCTTTATTTGGCAAAGCAATTTTGGTTAAATTACTTATATTTGGCAGGGATCTTCCTGGTGGTTTCTGAGTATGTCCACTGTAGGAAAGAAGTGGAGAAGAAGAATGAAAATGATTTCCTGTAGTATATTTATTATTATGCACTAATGAACAGAAACTCAGGGAGAGGAACATTTACTATCTGTTACTACCCTAAAGAAGGGACCTGGATGTCAACATCTCAGTATTTATTAGACGAAGGGAAGGGAAGATGTATGAAAGAGAGAAGCAGAGAATTCAGTAAAAGAGCTGACATTCATAATTGATTTCACTCCCTCTCCCGATCTATCATTTCTCAAGATGCTTTAACTGAACTTTTACTCCTCAGACTTATCACCAGAGGATGCTACCAGCCTGGGGTACATTTCTGTAGAAACAAGTTCATAAAATGAATACCTAGCCTGGGGTTATTTTGGGCCTCAAAATGCTCAAGGTTTGGCAAAAATGGACAGGCTTTTATCTTCAGACACTTGAGCTGAGGATAAACAGCTCCTTTCCCTCTTGAGCTCAGGGAAAACATCTCTTTTCCCTCTAGTGGGCTTTACCAACACCAAATAACACTCAAATGGGGGCCAGAGGGCCAACTATGCCCACCTCTGAACTTTCTTGGTGGTCCCTGTGGTCCTTCCATCCTGCTGTTTGTGATTAGCTCCTCTTCCTTTTCCACTGCTGCCCACTGCAATTCTTCCCCCTTTGAAGAGAAGGCAGATTACTGTCAGTAAGCCTTGATGGAAGCCCAGTGTGGCTTCTGAAATTCCAGGGGGCCCAGCACACCCAAAGTGCATTTGTGTAACACCACAGGAGAATTCCCTTCTCAAAACCATATTGGATTTCACCTTTGTTCAGAACTCTGGGTTCTGGCCGTGACCTCAAATGAACCTAGCAATAATGATACCTGTGTTAACATTTCCAATTTTCCTTTCTTAATGAGCTGTAACTACACGTATACTTTCTGAGGGTGTGACACAAATGTGTTTTCACTCATTGAGATTCCAAACAGCCACAGCTAAAAAGAATAAAAACAACTGCATGGATATACTTTTTTCCATCCAAATTAATATAAACACCCATAAAGAGAGACTATCTTCACTGTAAATCAATGTTCACTTGCTTGAACTTGCACAATGTATTCCATAAAGGCACAATATCTGCTAAAGCACTTGATGTGAATATCCAACAAGAGAAAATACATCAAACGTGGAAAACAGAAACAGAAGTACTAGAAGGGTGTTACTCTCCAGTGGTACTAGATATCCGGAGTGGTTGTACAGAACACAAGAAAGAAGGCTTTAAATTTAGCAGGCAAGTTTTAGTTCCATATCCATTTGTCAATTAAGATCATTCTAATGCATAAATTTCAGGTTAGAATAACCTGGCTTGTGAGGAATTAATAGACAATTTACATATTTCGTACAAAAATTATAGCTGCATACCAAGGACACAAGGAAAATTACCTTCAATTTTTTTTGGAGACAGTCTCACTTTTTGCCCTCTGTAGAGTGCTATACTGTCACAGTTCACAGCAACCTCAAACTTTTGGGCTCATGTGATTCTCTTGCCTCAGTCTCTCAAGTAGCTAAGACTACAGGCACCAGTCACAAAGCTTGGCTATTTTTTAGAGATGGAGTCTCACTCTTGCTCAGGCTAGTCTCCAAATCCTGAACTCAAGCAATCTACCTATCTCGGCCTCCCAGAATGCTAGGATGACAGGGGTGAGCCACCATGCCTGGCACTACCTTGTGTATTTCTGAAATAGTAACCTTTGAAATTTTTCCAGTCCTATTATTCCTCCAAATTAGTTCCCCCCCTTCCAAAAAATGTCCCTGAAACTGCAGTAAAACACCTTTATGTAAACAACTGCATAGAAAACTATTATCTTAATTTGAGGCAAGCTTATAAATTATCAGCAGTTCTGCTGCAATAAAAAGGATCCAGACATGGAGGTAGGGCATGTTCCACATCTACAAGACCAGATTTCTGCAGAATTTCTCATTATGAACAAATCAGATGTTACTGCTGTTTCTCATAAAGTTTTTTTTTTTTTTTTTTTT
>NW_003853172.1:6702-10409 GCF_000181295.1 Otolemur garnettii
TAATATAGACACAGTAAATCTGACCTTAAAATTGCACATTGTTTTAGACTAAACATATCTCACTCAAAACCAAACTGTGTTGTAAAATGACAAAAGTTCTTCTCCATTACCATCTGCCAAATCCTTGGTTAGCTCCTAAAAATTGAGTTCGGGCTTTAAAATGTCTTGGTAAAGATCCAGGTTAAGGATTTACTCAAAGAACGTCCAGCTCTAGGCACATTTGGAGTCAATAGCTTGAAAAGTATTCAAACTACTTAAATGAGATATTTAAATACTTAGCATTTAGATTCCCACTGGTAGATACCACGCTGCTTGTTTTTGGTTGTCATAAGCAGGACCAATGTTACTAAGATCCTGGAAGAAAAAATACCCAATTAAAAAAGGAGACTACATATGTCAATCTGGCAATGCTCATAAACAGGAGAAATTCTAATGGAATGGGAACTGAAACTGACAATCCTTTTTTTTTTTCTTTTGAGACAAGAGTCTCACTATGTTGCCCTCAGTAGAGTGCCACAGCATCACAACCCACAGCAACCTCAAACTCTTGGGCTGAAGCGATTCTCTTGCCCCAGCCTCCCAAGTAGCTGGGACTACAGGCACATGCCACAATGCCCAGCTATTTTTTGGTTGTTTGGCAGGCCCAGGATGGATTCAAACCCACCACCTCCAGTGTATGTGGCTGGCACCCTAGCTGCTGAGCTATAGGCACTGAGCCTGTATCATTATTCTTAAACATTCCATTTCTATCTCCTTATATATTAAAAAAACTCTTCAGTATAGTTTATTATGAAATAGTATCTTCCTTATAGAAAATTTGTAGATCCAGAAATGTAAAAATTAAATTTTTTTTTTTAAATAAAGCCAACCACTATAAATTTTGGTATTGATTCATAGTTTCTCTTTTCTTCTATGAACTCTTCCTACCGTATTATGGTAGGAATACTGATAATAATTATTGAAATATTATAGTAGGAATACTGATAATAATTACTGAAATGTTAGTGTTAGTTAGACATTAATTTTAGAATATTCTAATTCTTGGTTTGCTGGGAGTTATAGTTAAGGGTCTGATACACTTGCAAATATGTCAAGGTCCTACAGAACACTATAGAAAATGTAGAACATATATAATGTATATTTAACATATTTCCTTTCTTGCATAGTGAGCCAACTATTTTAAACTTACTTGTTATTGCAAATTCCTCAAGGATATAATTTTGCCAAACTCTCTGAAATGGTTTGAGCTATATTTAAATATATTTATGTCAACGTTTACCTCATTATTTTTTTTTGTTATAGGTAATCTACTGTCTTCCAGTGTCTCTGCATTAGACAGCATTACCACAGTAGCACTTGGATCTCTTAGATCTATTCCAGAAAATGGGTCTACTCATGTTTCTCAGATTCTGAAGATGATATTAAAAGAACAATCATTAGCAGCAGAAAGTAAAACTGTGCAACAAGAATTGATTGTTAGTATATCTCTTAAAATATTTTTGGAGAATTACATTTGATAAGTCTTGGAAAAACAATGTTGACTGTTCTGTTATCTTAAGCTTTGCTAGACACTAATAGACATATCACTATGAGACATCACTTGTTAATATTTTTAAAGAAAAATTCCTCTACTGTTTTTTTCTTCCTGGATTGATCTCCAAATGTATATAACTATTTTTGAAACTTTTTTCACTCATATCTTGTAACATTAGAAGTGGGCATTACTGGTGAGCTTTCTAATGAATAAAAGGCAGGCTTAGTACCACATGATTTTGGGAGACCCATGACTTGTTTGTTAATTGGCCCAGAGATTGATAAGTCATCCTTTTCCCAAGGGTCTTGAACCCAACCAAAAGGGGATATTGGATACTTAATTTTAAAGCTACAGTAATATGTGATAGTAATATGTAATAGTGATCCAAGAAAAATAACTTTTAGGATTCTAGGTATAATTCTTAGGGTTAGATCTGTGCGGCCAGGCCATTCTGGGGCTTACTGTAAAGCTTTTCCCCCACAGTTCTGTGGAAGTCACTCATCTAATCATACTTAATATTCTATAATGGCATGTTTTGTCTAAGAAGTTCTTGTCTGTATCACCTGTTTCTATGTGCATAGGCTCTCTGCCTCCTTTTTTGAGTTTAATAATACTTATTAAACATTTTCCAAGTAAGTACCACAACTGTTAGCTGACCCTTTGACTTAATTCAGTGCTTATATGACACTATTTGAGAGTATTTTTAAGCAACCAAATTTGACAAAGTTAAAAGATACTCTGTTAATACCAACTTCACTAAATGGAGGTCTATATATACAGGCATACCTTGGACATGTTGCATGTTTGGTTTCAGAGAACTGCACTAAGTGAAAATTGCAATAAAGTGGACCACAAATTTTTTGACTTCCCACTGCATGTAAAAGTTTATATTATACTGCAGTCTATTTAAGTGTGCAATATCATAATGTCTTAAAAAGCATTGTACATGCCTAAATTAAAAATACTTCATTACTTTATTACTAGAAAATGCTGATGCTCATCTAAGTCATTGATAAGTCATAATGTTTTTTGCTGCTGGAGGGTCTTGCCTCAATGTTGATGGCTGCTAATTGAACAGGGTGGCTGTGACAATTTCTTAAAAGGAGACTATAATGAAGTTTGCTGCCTTGATTGCTGTTTCTTTTTATGAAAGTAGCATATGTTGCTCTGTGATAGTATTTTACCCAGAGTTTGGAATATTGAAATGTTATCAATTAACTGTCATTTTTCATTCTTCTGAATTTTTCATTAGACAGTTAAGAAGTTATTGTACGTTAAGTGACAATTTCCTTTTCTTTTTTTGAGACAAAGTCTCACTGTCTCCCTTGGTAGAGTGCTGTGGACTCGTAGCTCACAGCAACCTCAAACTCTTGGGCTCAAGCGATCCTCTTGCCTCAGCCTCCCAAGCACCTGGGTGGGACTACAGGTGCTGGCCACATCACCTGCCTAGCTTTTAGAGATGGGGTCTTGTTCTTGTTCAGACTGGTCTCCAACTCCCAAGCTCAGGCAATCCACCTGCCTTGGCTGTCCAGAGTACTAGGAAGACCGGTGTGAGCCAGCACTCCCGACCTAAGGGGCAGTTTTCTTTTCTCTCAACAGAATCTCATTCTTGCTCTAGGCTAGAGTGCCATGGATCAGCCTAGCTCAAGGCATTCTCAAAATCCTGAGTGCAAGGGATCCTTCTGCTTCAGGCTCCCAAGTAGCTGGGACTATAGGTGCCCACCACAATGCCTGACTAATTTTTCCATTTCCTGTAGAGGCAGGGTCTCATTCTTGCTCAGGCTGGTCTTGAACTCCTGAGCTTAGGGGATCCTCCTGTCTCATGCTAGGATTACAAGGGTGAACCACTTCACCCAGCCTCTAAGTGACCATTTTCTTAATTACTACTGGAGGCAGAAGTAAGTGACTTATTCTGAATATAAATTCCAGATATACAAATACACCTCTGGGGGCTATAAAGAATGGCGAATGGAAACTTAGAATTTTAATGTGCATTTGTAGTTACCAAACTATTTTAAGATATTATCATTATTTATTTTTCTTTTTTTTATTAAATGATAGCTGTATACATTAATGCAAACATGGGGTACAGTGTAGTGTTTTCATATACAATTTGAAATACTTTCATCAAGCTGGTTCACATAGATTTCATGTCATTTGCTTAGTCATTGTG
>NW_003853173.1:0-1899 GCF_000181295.1 Otolemur garnettii
GCAATTGCAACTAGTGCTTTCATAGTAACAGGGACAAACAAAAAGACTTCATGGGAAGTTGCTTTGCAATACAACCTCCTGTGACTTTATTGCATCTACTGTGCATGCAAGTGAAGACACTCACACATACCCCCAGATCTGCACACAGAGAAACACACATGCATATGCACAACTCAGGAGAGTGTCAAGAGTGTTTTGATTTGAGAATAGAAGGGCCTGGAATGATTATCAATTCAAGGCCTAATTCTTCACTGGCAGATGAGGGTAAGAGAATTATAAGGAGATTGTTCATTTCCAAGGTCACCTTATTACTAGATGGTTAAAAGCAGAAAACTGAACTTACACCAGTTCATTTTTATTCCATTCACAGCTTACTAAATGACCTTAGGGAGAGAGAACTGTAAGAATCTTCCTCACGGGTTTATATCAATTTTGTGGCATTTATTAGAGAGTTAGCTCCTGATAAACATTTAATTTGAGATTTTTTTATTTCAAATATCATCATAGACTGAATAAGAAAAAGTAAAGGAAAAAATATGACAAATTTAAAGATAAAAGAAAAAGTTAACTTGATACTTAATAAGTAAGCCTTTTAAAAAATCTTAACTGCAGACATTTATATTTCCAAAATCTGAAAATGTCAATAAAACAACTAAATATATGATATTTGTGATTTTACAATGTACTGTAAAATATCCAACTAACTATTAATATTTTCCTATAATATAAGTTTATTATTTTATATTTTATTTCAGTGGAAACAATGAAAATATTTAGAAGAGTTTACAATTAGAGATTAGAATAAAAACTGGCTTCAAAGAAATCTGATTTTCCTCTTTTAAAAAACCAATATTTTTAAACACTAGATACTTAGTTTGTATGTAATGTTTTCTTTTGAGTAATCTACATAGCATACATTATAAGCATAGGAAACAATATGCAAGAGTTGCCGTAAAATGCTTCTATATTGTTCTTAAAAACATAACATATGGCCTAATTGAGTGATTCTGTGGTAAGGGATGAATTATTGTTGCTTGGGTAATTGTATTTGTTACTTGATCCTGATTCTATTTGGATGACATGAACTTTCTATTCAAAGTTTTGCTTCAAAATTGTAATGAAAATAAGAGTATTTACCTTTAATTAAAACAAGTTAATATTGCAGAAGACAGATAATCTTACTGAGTAATTTTAACAAATCAGGGAGAAATATGTTTATGTCATGAACCATTTACAATAACATTTTAAACATTTTAAAATTCTATTAATGTTAAATCATTCTTAATGCCTTTATCAAATTTAGAAATTGATACATTCATTATTAAAATAGTAAGATATTTGTCATTAAAAAATACACACATACACCCCTTCTGAAAAACATAATATGTCAGGCAGCACCTGTGGCTCAAAGGAGTAGGGCGCCAGCCCCATATACCAGAGGTGGTGGGTTCAAACCTGGCCCTGGCCAAAAACTGCAAAAAAAAAAAATAATAATAATAATAATAATAATATGTCAGTAAATAAAAATACATTGTTTTATTATTCCAAATATTTTTGGAATAATTTTCTACATCAATAATCATGTATATTAAAGTTACCATGTCTTACCCAAAATAAATAATATTCTGAATGGAAATAAATATGTCACCAATTTGTTAATTGATTGATGTTGACTTATATAGAAATTCTAGCATGGAGAGTTAAAATAACTAAGATAAAAGTTCACTATACTAGAGGGGCTCAGCAGTCATTCTGAAGTTGTAGAAGAAAGAATCAGAAAACTCAAATTATAGTTAGATATAATCCCAATTATATCTAAGCAATTGAAAGTGGGATTTTGAAGAGATATTTGCACAGCCGTGTTCATAGCAGCACTATTCACAGTATCCAAGAGGTAGA
>NW_003853173.1:2229-10450 GCF_000181295.1 Otolemur garnettii
CTGGTTCCTTCTCACCTGGAACCTCTTCCCTCAGCGCCAGACACCTAGCTTTCTGGTTCTCCTGTTGTCCACTGTGAACTCTGCAGCTCAGTGCAGATAAGACTAAGGAACCTTGGCTCTTACAAGTAGGTTCTCACTATGAAGGTGTTAGCAATTTGGGCCACTTGGATCCTAGACTCCTGGAAGAGTGTTCAGGTGCAAGCAGGGTGGACTAGTTTAGGTAATCTCAGTCTCCAGACCCTGGATGGCATCCTCGAGTCCTGGGTGACCACACCAAGAGTAGGCTGGCAGGGTTGCACCCAAGCCTCCCTGAGTTCAGGTACCAGCTGTGAGAGAAAGGAGAAGGGTTCTTCTGGTCCAGAGCATGTTTGGGCAGGATAAGGGCTAATGTGCTATTATCCTAGCACAGGAGAGGTGGACCCCCTGATGAGACTAGAAGAGGCTTCCAGCTACGGGACATACAAGCTGGTCACTCATCCCTCTATCAGAAGTTACAGAAGTCTCTATCCTTCGGGGCACAAAAACAACCAGAGTCCAGCTCCTGCCCAGGTCCATCTAAAGCAGACTTGGTGGAGATAACTCAGCCCATGGTGAGCAGGGCGACTAGAATGGCTGTGGGCTGTGCTAAAACACCGTGGCAGGAGAAGTATACCTGTGCCAAAATCTTGCCTCCTGTGAGAGGTGGGGCAGCTGCTCCCAAGTGCTCTGACTTAATCGCCCCTGGTGGAACCATCATCACCCCTGAGGGAAAACAGCCATGGCTTCCTCAACAGCAGTGGTGACAGAAGAGAGGAGCAGGACAAAGCCCTGAACTGTGAGAAGCTCGTACATGATCTCCTATCCCGAGAGGCCCTTTGGCCTGCTGCACTCTCCTCTCTCCACTGGAAGCAGCCCACCCTGAATGCCCAAGCTACAGAAACCCCCAGATCCCCCGGACCCACCAGTCCTAGAAGGCTGCTACACTCTGAATGGCACAGAACAGTGTTTGATGTGGATCCAGTGATGCTGAGGCCAAGGGGCTGAGGTTCTTGGATCAGGACAGCTTCAGAAACAGTGCCTGTTCATGAAGGGATGGAAATGAGCCTCCTCCTCAAGGCAGCACCAGGTACAACCAGCAGAGTGCTATGGGTGTAGCTCCCTGCAAGCCTAGAACTGGTCATACCACAGCACACTCATGGCAAAACCTCATATTTGGGAGCAGAGGCTGCTATATCCACAGTATTGGATGGCAGGAGGAGTGGAGGTCCCTGTCTCCACCTGCCTTCCCGGGCTCCAGTGCTGCTTCTGGTCTGGGAAGGGGAGACTCTCCTATACCGCAGATTCTAATCCACCCCATGTCTCCACAGGGAAAATGCACACAGCTTTGCATGAGTAGCCAGAGGCTCTCAGGTATAGGGGAGTGCACCTTCCAACCTCCCTTGTCTTAAACAGTGTTCACAGACCTTCCCAGTCCTCTTGGTTGAGCCCACCCTATGGGTCAGAACTTCACAATGTTGCTGGACTCCTCTGCCTCCCTGTTCTTTTGTGGTTATCAAAGTTGAACCAGGTGTTGGGGAATGTTCTTGCATGATTCAGGAAACTGTGACTTGCCCAGCAGGATAGACACCCGCAGCATGTGAACAAGAGAATGGCATCTGTCACCTCGGCTTGGGTCTGTGGTGACAACAGAAAATGACCCGTCACTGGCTTGCAGCCTGGCCAAGAAGATTTCGCTTTGCCAGTAGCCGCAATACCTTGATTCATCAGGGTGGAAGGTTCTCCAACAGCTCAGGAGCCGGCCGATCCCAAAGGTGGGACAGGAGGAAAAGTCAATGCTCCCACCTCCCCTTCCCACCAGCCCCTGGATCCCTCTCCAGAAGGCTCTCCAAGACCCTGCTCCTTGTTCTGCTCCTCAACGTCTTTCCGTGATCTCTGGTGAGAGTATTTCACCTGAGCTATGCTTTTTCACCTAAAACCTTTTCTTTCTCGGACAGTCTGGTGACCAATGTCTCTAGTTGGCCATCTTTCCGCCTCCTAATTCCATTATTTTATATTAAATTAGCATATAGGAAGCACTTATAGAAGAAAGGAAGTAATACATAAGCATTAAAATATTTCTAATTTTTGGCTCAGCACCCATAGTACAGTGGTTACAACATCGGCCACATGCACCCAAGCTGGAGGGTTCAAATCCAGCCCAGTGGCCAGCTAAACAATAATGACAACTGCAACAACAACAACAACAACAAATAGCCGGGCATTATGGCAGGTGCCTATAGTCCAAGCTTGGGAGGCTGAGGCAAGAGAATTGCTTAAGCCCAAGATTTGGAGGTTGCTGTGAGCTATGAGGCCATGGCACTCAACCAGGTGACATAGTGAGACTCTGTCTCAAAATACATATATATATATGTGTGTGTGTGTGTGTGTGTATTCCTAATTTTAAGACTTTTCATAGCTAGATCAAAATGAGACCTGTTCAGAAATTCACTTGTAATAGTCACTCTAAGCTTCCTCACAGAGGCTTCAAGTACGACATATCACTTTGTTTCTCTGTATTTGTCATCACCGCAAAATCGTATTTCTGCTTCACCAAACTAAATTTTATATTGCTCCCATCCTTTCTTTTAGCAGTCATGAAAGACTATAAGAAAGGGGTGATCTTTTATCTCATTGACGAAGAAACAAGGCAACATAAAAATATTGATTCAGATTCAAAGTAAAAGCTCCTCAGATTTTGTATTTGTTTGGTTGTATTTTATGTTATTGTTGGCTTTTGCTTTTTCTTCAGGATAATTCACTTTCAGTAAACAAATTTGCCTCATGGTTGTCTGATAGCAAACTAATTTTTCTATTTAGTGAAACTCTAGTGATATTTAATTCAATATTGAGCTGTAATCTTGATTTTAACTTTAGGAAGTATGGGCATTATTATCTATTTTATTTTACATAAATGTTCTGATTTTTTTTTTTTTTTTGCAGTTTTTGGCTGGGGCTAGGTTTGAACCTGCCACCTCTGACCTTTGGTATATGGGGCCAGTGCCCTGCTCCTTTGAGCCACAGGTGCCACCCTCTGAAAATTTTTACACTGTCCTTACTTTTATTGTCATCAGAGTATATGAAGGAAAAAGTAATTTTTTATTATGCCTTAATTTTAAGAAATAATGAGTAATATTGTAGAAAGAATATATTATGACCTCAGCCCCTGGGTCTCAGCATCACTGGATCCACAGCCAACACTGTTCTGTGCCGTTCAGAGTGTAGCAGCCTTGCAGGTGGGTCTCCTGGAGCTTGGGGATTCAGGATAGGCTGCTTCGGGGGACAGGAGAGTGCAGCTCACCAAAGGGCTCTCAGGACAAAGGAGACCAGGGCATGAGCTTCTCACAGTTCAAAGCTTTGTCCTGCTCCTGCCTTCTGTCACCACTGCTGCTGAGGAAGCCATCACATAACCTTTGTTATGTTTCTCTCTACTGTGTCTAGAAATCTCTCTCTCTGGGAAGTGACTATGAACCGTAGCTCTGCCCTGATGGCTGGAGGTGATTTTGTCACGGATGCCTAAGATTTGTCCTTCCTGGGATATTATTTCTTCTGGCAGGTGTCCTAATGCCTAAGTATCCAGCCAGTGACCAGGTGTCCCTCTTCCAGGACATTTGTTTATAGTGGCAGATGCCTCTGTGGCTCTGGTCTGGAACGTGTTCAGTTTATGTCTGCCAACATATACACAGCCCAGGAAAGCCCTGAGTAGAAGCAAAGTTAGTTTGGGTGTGTCTGTTGGGTGAGACCCAGACAAGGCCACACAACATGACACAAAGAGGCAGGTTATCACTCACAGACAAAGTCCAGTGGGAAGGTCTCAAAGACGGTTTATTCAACCAGCAGGTAGAGAGCCAGAGAGAGGTAGAGCTATGGCTGGAAGCCTTCATTGGTGTCTCGGAAATTACCCCAGCAGGTTTCTCGTGGGGAGTTCCAATAAATGGGTTTAGATCAAGCAGCTGTGCATTTTCTGGGCCCATGCTATGGCTGAGAGGTGGTCAGTGGGACCTATCCGGGTATCCGTGACAGTGTGAGGGTTGGCAGCACAAGTGGACTGGGTTGTAGGTATTTGCCCCAGAGGAGCGAGTCACCAGGAGGCAGTTACACACGTATAATCCAGACACCTGGCATGACATTAGGACGTGGGGGAGGTACAGAACCAGCAACTATGTGAAAGGTGAGTGTGCTTTGTTTCTGAAAGGAGAAAGTTAAACCTATATTCAAAATGGATTCCAAGCAACATAAAATTCTAGAAATTCACTATAACCTTGAAGTCAAGAGACATGCATTTTGTTTCTTGCACTGAGATAATGCAAAGGAATCATGTTAACTCCTGGGAATGACATTAATTACTGTGAAGAAGTGAAATGTGTGGGCTCATCTAGGCTGCCAGAGAGGGGAAATGCAGAAATGGGGATTAAAACTTAAACTAGAACATACTAAACACAGCCAGATTTTTAATCAGAGGGCGGAACATTGTGATTCTATTATCCCACGACTTGTAGCAGTCAAACAATATTTAGTCCCGCAATACACAAAGACTCAGATACATTTTCTTATATATAATGAGAAATGTTAACAATTTCACCTTTAAGTCAAAATTTTATTGAAATAAGATCCCGTCAGTGAGATCCCGTCACACAAACCATAGAATATCAATGCAGGTTTATATTTATTCATTAAACATACATTAAGTGAGCACCAACATATGCTGGCTAATGACTGACACAGACAAGGTCTCTCTGTGACAAAGCCAATGGTCTAACAGCAGGAGATAAGCTATAGACAGGGATGAACATACTAGGTTTCTGTGGGGAAAAGACCCAGCAAAGTACTATCGTGGAAAAGGATTGACGGGCTGCTTTATACTGAGTGATGAAAGGATTTGCCAAAGAGGTAACATTTACACTGAAAACCAAATATCAAAATCGGCAATCCAGATGAGGACATTCCAGGCAGAGAGAGAATAGCTTGGTGCAAAGGCCCGGAGGCAGGAACTTGGCTTGTTAGAGGAACACAAAGAGGCCCAGAGAAACTGGAGCGGAGTTACTCTAAAGAAGAGCCCTTTCCAATGAGGACACGTGGAAGGCAGGTGGCACTGCAAAAAGCCTTGCCAGGCCAAGATAAGGAACATAGATTCTGTTCTGTGTGAAATAAAAGAAAATCTACAGTTTTAAGGAAGGGACAGCATAACCAACCTGCTACCCTTCTTACCTGTATCAATAGTAAGAGATGCTTGAATCATGAATCTTTTTTCCCTCCGGGGTACCACTGTCTGATCACCTGTAACAAGTACCCAAAGGTCTTCCAAATTTTCTCAAAGAGGGTTATTTCCAGACACTGGAGTATTACATTAAATATCTCCTATGGGGATCCAAAAATATCCTAGCGGTTTGCAATGGGCACTTTCTTATGTTTGCTTATTCTAGAATACCGGAGTCTAGATGACTTAAACGTTTTTCTTGGGCTGAGTTTTCACACTAAGATGATTTTTACTGCAGCTGTTGTGTTTGGCAAAACATTAGTGAAGTTTATAGTGCATTAGAATTATACAGAATTATAGCTTTTGTGATTTTGTGCTACTATAAATACTGAATCTAAAGGCTATGAAGAAATAGAAATTTAGTTCTAGATATCAGAAAGATAGCCACCTCAAAGTCTGGAGGTAGGCAAAATAACAGAATACATATACACTGGATTTAAACTAGTTATCTTCTCAGGGAAATTTTTTAAAATGACAGAACAAATAACTTCAGTAAATTGAGTTTTAATGTTGTTATAAAAGATTTAATAACTAATTTTAAATGGTGAAAATCTTCCAGAAAAGCTTAGTGGACAGCAAAAAAGAGGCAATATTTTAGATTCATGGCTAAGCTGGTAAATAAATAAAATGAAGGCGCAGAAATCTTGTTAAATTGGCACAGCACACAACCACCTGACTTCGGGGAGAGGCAGAAAGCTGTGTCATACATCTTTCATAATATTCCCTCTCTGGTAAGATTAGTTGATAACACAAGAGAATTTTCCCTGGCTTTGCCTGGCAGAAACTTGATACATCTTCCAACAAGAGCAATTTTTCTACCATATTCAGCAATAGCAGCTTCTGAAGGGCTTTCTTATCTCATTTCTTATTCATCAATCTCCAAAAGACATGTTAGAACCAGCAAAATGTAAATCTCTTTATAACTAAATTAATCCAATTTTTTTCACTTGTCTTTCGTGTGATACATCCTCATTGTCAGCTGAACACATGTAACAAATGCTTGTCATTTCTAAGTGTTCAAAGAGCAAGATCTAAAAGAGGGATAATTTCTTTTGACAAATGTATGTCAACACAAGAAACTACCTTTTTCTCCTATGATTCGCTTGTCATGTATTTTCTTTAATTAATACCTACCCAGAATTTATGGAGAAAGACTATAATAGTCACTTTATATAATTATAGTTCTGATAAAGCATATTTCCTCAAGGTTTTTAATTTAGCATTTTGTCAAAAGGGATAAGAAAAGAACTATATAACTCTAGACTATTAGATTTTTTCACAAAATATTCTTATTAACATGCAAACATTAGCCTTTCACCTGGTAGTAACCCAAAATCCTACAGTGCAAAAATTTAATTGAAGAGGTATATTTCATAAAATAAGGGTACTTTCCCTAATAAATTGTATTTAACTTATCTTACATAACCACCATCTACCATCTGGCATTTAGAGTTTTGGTGTCTTTTTTTTCCCCCAAGAAAACTTTCATAGAAAAATTTTCAGATGTATGCCAACAACTTACATATTCTGAAGAAATAAAAATTTTTGAAGGAAAAAGCCAAATGTCATTAATATGTAAATTTTTATTTTTGTTGTAATTCAAAACACTTTCAAATGTTTTATATGAATACTTTTTAAGCATCTATTATATATTAAAACAAACATGGTAAAAAAGTTAGTGTATTTTACCATTTTATGTTAGGTCCTATAAATTAGAATTGTATCATGCTCCAATATATTTAACATTTTTCTGTCTCTACAACTATTTCTATTTTAAGTATTGATTTTTATCAATTAGATACTTAAGGAATCAAAGTTATGAAAAAGCCCTATAAATCTCTCTATAAATGTTACAGTTATTAATTCCTAAGCCACTTTGTTACAAAAACAATTTTAGGTAGCTTTTAAAAATATAGACAATGTAGTTAAATAGAAAAAGTTGGAAAAAGTGAGAATAATTAAGCAAATATAAAATGAAATAGAACATAATAATCAAATCGCAAGTGAGGGCAACCAAAATTATATACTATAAAACTGTGCACATTTGCTGTGGCCAGTCACAATTTTCCTGTAAGCTGTTTAATACACAACTCAAGGAGGAAAATCTGGTAAGTTGTATTTATCACAATATTCTTAAGATAAACACCAAACTAAATGCACAGGAAAAATCACAATTATTTCTAATATTGATATCAGAAAAATTGTCTCCTAAGGTTTTTATTTTATTAAGTCATATCCACATCGATCATGAATACATTTATGCATATGTGGGGTACAATGTGTTGATTTTTTAATACAATCTAATGTGCTTACATTAAACCAATCAACATAGCTTTCGCCTCATTTACTTGAAATGAAGACCCTGTGTAATAGAGTGAACAACATCTTCCAATTTCAGGGTCTTTACCTTCTCAAAGACTCCCTCAGGGTAGCCCAGTGGTATGACATATAAGTGAAATTTCTATAAATCTTCCTTCAGGGGAGCAGCAAACTTTCAGGTGACACTGCATACAATCACTGATTCTCTTTGATAATCTTTGGAGAATTAGAACGTGCCAGGGAGTTTGATTCTATATTCACTCATGGTTCTTAAAATGTAACTATTCTGCTACGTTAGCACTTAAAGCCTTAACTGACAGATGAGAAAGGAGAAGCTTGTGTGCATGTCCTAAGGAGAGAGGGGCTGTTTCACTCCTCTGAGAGGGAAGTCAGGTGAATACCCTGTGCAGGGCCGCAGGTCCCTCACCAAGTGATTCTGAACCTACTATTAACAGGAAAATGGACTGTTAGAGAGGAAGTTTTCACTGTCTTGATTTTTAGGAAATAATGTCTTTAATAATAATGGTAATAATTATAAAGAACACTTAATGAGTTATTGCATGCTAACCT
Source organism: Otolemur garnettii (assembly GCF_000181295.1). Taxonomy (NCBI): domain Eukaryota; kingdom Metazoa; phylum Chordata; class Mammalia; order Primates; family Galagidae; genus Otolemur; species Otolemur garnettii. The sequence goes on from NW_003853173.1 coordinate 10,391, forward strand.
TGTGCTAAACCCTTGAGAGGCCATGACCTTATGAGTTGTGGCATTATGCAGTTTTACCGG
>NW_003853173.1:10470-11342 GCF_000181295.1 Otolemur garnettii
AGGGGAGTGCACCTTCCAACCTCCCTTGTCTTAAACAGTGTTCACAGACCTTCCCAGTCCTCTTGGTTGAGCCCACCCTATGGGTCAGAACTTCACAATGTTGCTGGACTCCTCTGCCTCCCTGTTCTTTTGTGGTTATCAAAGTTGAAACAGGTGTTGGGGAATGTTCTTGCGTGATTCAGGAAACTGTGACTTGCCCAGCAGGATAGAGGCCGCAGCATGTGAGCAAGAGAATGGCATCTGTCACCTCCCTCAGGGTAGCCCAGTGGCATGAAATATAAGTGAAATTTCTACAAATCTTCCTTCAGGGGAGCAGTAAACTTTCAGGTAACACTGCATACAATCACTGATTCTCTTTGATAATCTTTGGAGAATTAGAACATGCCAGGGAGTTTGATTCTATATTCACTTATGGTTCTTAAAATGTAACTATTCTGCTATGTTAGCACTTAAAGCCTTAACTGACAGATGAGAAAGGAGAAGCTTGTGCCTATGTCCTAAGGAGAGAGGGGCTGTTTCAACTCCTCTGACAGGGAAGTCAGGTGAATACCCTGTGCAGGGCTGCAGGTCCCTTACCAAGTGATTCTGAACCTACTATTAACAGAAAAATGGACTGTTAGAGAGGAAGTTTTCACTGTCTTGATTTTTAGGAAATAATGTCTTTAATAATAATGGTAATAATTATAAAGAACACTTAATGAGTTATTGCATGCTAACCTTGTGCTAAACCCTTGAGAGGCCATGACCTTATGAGTTGTGGCATTATGCAGTTTTACCGGTAGGAGATTAAAAAATCAGTCTAAAGTCATATAGTTAGTAGGTACAGACCACCTTATTAATAGTTTCAATTGTTAGAACTGACAATTAAAGCC
>NW_003853174.1:0-10361 GCF_000181295.1 Otolemur garnettii
TCTTCTGGTGGCTGTCTCTCTCCCTGGACTGATGTTTATGTTGGAAGCTAGCTCTAGTCAGCTTTCATCTGCTATTCCTCCAAATTCTTATTGAATGTGAAATTTTTAGTTAGGGAATATAGCCAACCCGGAGATTTAGCAAAGTACAAAGTACATTGAAACAAGGCAGACAAATAAACAGATTAAAATGCTACCAGACATACAAGCACTCCAATGCCCAGACACTCAGCCACATGTAAACAAACAGACAAAGAAGTAAACAGAGCAACAGACAAACCAGTCAACTAACAGATCAAAAATGAAAGAAGGGAGAGAGAAAAAGAAAAAAAAATAGTGATAATAAAGGATAACCACAGAGATGTTGGTCGTAAAATGATAGAGCAAACAAATAGGAAAGCAAACCATCCAAGAAGAGAAAGTATCAAAATATATATATGATAAAAAGCAAAAAATTAAAAATTAAAAAAAAAGGAAAAGAAAAAAAAAGGGAGGGCACCACTAGGAAAATTACCTTTTTTTTTTGAGTATATACAAACAAGTCTCTTTTTCAATGCGGTGGGTTTCCGGGGTTTAAAAATATATATATAATTGTGCTGCAGTACATTTTCTAGACAACAGGTGGCGCTGGGAGTGGTCCCTACGCTTATACCAAAAATGGGGGAAAAGAGAAAGAAAGAAAAAAAAAATATATATGGAGAATCTTTGCTGGCAGGATGCCAGATTCTCCCTGCAACAATTTCCGCAGAGTGTTGGGCATCTTGGATCAACTTCAGATGCGGGAAGTCTCCCTGCAGATCATATTGAGCTCTCCGCGCTTCTCGGGGAGGTGTTATGGAGACGCCATTTTGGAGGTTTTACAGTACATCTGGTTCCTGGCTGGCAGCCCACTTCTATCTGTCCTCCAAACTTGGGACACAAGTTCGCACTTCGCCAGACTTTCACTCAACTCCTAATTTCCCCTGGAACAGAAAACCGTTGTGGTCCAAAGGAAAAAAGCTGGGGCCGCCCCTTTTGCTGTCCCTGTTCAGTTTTTTTCCAAAGTGGGAGGGGCTACAGCCACAGCCGGAGATGCCGCTGTTCAAAAGATTTTTTGGTGTTTGTAGGAAGGGAACCGATTCCGTGCACTCAACTCCTGGTTTCCCCTCAAACAAATTTATGTGATCTGAGGGAAAAGAGCTAGAGTGCTCCTTTTGCCCTTGGAATTTAGTTTGTTTCTGATGGGGGAGGGGTTATAACTGCTGCCGCTGGAGCAGAATGTTCAAAAGACTTTTCAGTGTTTGCAAGGCGGGAACCGATTCACCCTGCCGGTCACCGCGTCAGTCCAGCTCCAGACAGACTTCCAAAATTATGGGATGGATCGGTTCCCAAGCAGAGTCCCTTCCCCTTGAGTTTCTGTCCAAATGCCTGGATCCCTAACACCCCAAACTGGGTCCAAATGTCTCCCGTTTCTGGCCACCAAATTCTGCCCGGGGAATCCACGCCTCACCACACTCTCTGCAAGACATGCAAACTCCCCGTGAATTGGGCACAGGAGCCTTTCTTGGGGGAGGGATTGGTTTCTGTCTCTCAGAAAGCAAGCCCCAGGACCTAAGCAGCGGACCTGGCACTGCAGGTGGCAGATGGCACCATTTCAGCTGCTGCCCTGAGTTTTTTCTGGCTGACACCATAGTTCTGAGCTACACTTCCAATCCAGCAATTCAGCTCTTTGCTGCTCGCCCTGCGCTGCTTATCCGGGCAAGAAATCCACGCAGAAGAGATCCCACAGGCCCACTCTCACCTGAAACCACCAGGAGAATTGACTCAGGGATGCATCTCCTCCGCCATCTTGCTCCTCCTCCCCTGTTAATGCTTTCTACTCAACTTCATTAACATATAAGAAGTGAAAAGGGAAAAATCACAAGGATCTCTGCATAGTTCTTAAAAATTAATTAGACAAAGAAAGAGCTACTTCACTTCTGGCAGAGGGAGCATGAAGAAAGGAATATGGTTGTTTTGGGAAAGGAGAAGCAGTTGGGGGTTTATTCCCTAAATGTTCCCCAAGCTGTGGGGGCCCTGCTGCCTCATGGCCCCACTCTCCACATTAATTAACTTTATCCTCGCAAGTCACATGAGGATGCAATTAATAACAGTCCCAATTTCCTGATGAAGAAATTGAGATTTGAAAAGTGTTACAAATGGATCATGTAGAAGAACCAGGATGTGAAGCCAAGCGTCCTAATCTCATAGCTCCATTCTTTTTATTAAATTATTCTACAAGTCTTTTTTTCCCAGTTCATTCTGGTTTGCCTTTACTCATTACACTTTGGAATCATTCAGTTTCACTATTCTAGAGCAGATACTAATTTAGGTAAAATAAATAGTGAGGCAAGGGAGTAGAGCAGAGCTCATTCTGCCCTAGTAACTCTGTACAGGCATTAGCCAGTCTGTGACACCAACGAAAGCCACTGATTACTACCTCTACTGCAGCAAATGTCTCTTATCTAGATGCCCTTCGCAGGGTACCTGTAGTACCTTGTAACTTCCCTAACTTTCTGTTGCCTTTGAGGACAGGTGGCCGTGTACCAAGGGCATGGGCCAACCTGACCTTTCTCAAGACTTTCACGTGCACCCAAGCCCTAAAATGTATAAAAGAAAGGCCATAGATTGATCCGGTGGGCTCCGTTTTTAGGACACTAGTCCGCCAAGTCTCCTGGCCAGTGAATAGAGCCGCTTCCTCTTCCAACTAGTGCCTGGGATCTTTTGTCTGCGTTGGCTCCTGCTACAGTAGTAATATGTCTCACTTTGAAGGAATACATTAGATTAACCTCAGATATCTGCATATCATACTCACTGTCCTAGCACGGTGTCTCTGCCTCACAGCTGTAAGGCGGTCTGCTCAGCTGGAGGAAGCCAAGCAATTGGTTGCCAAGCAACGAATGCCAGTGAGAAAGTACCAAGAAGGGGTAGAGATGCCTGTGCATGTCACCCAATCAGAGGCAGGAGCAGGTCTCGCCGTAGCCAATCCTCCAACAGTCACTTTGAAAGGCCAATGAGATCCGCCATCAAGGTGACATCACCCCTCTCAGTCCACCCACATGGACTCTGCACAACTAGTGGAGAGGATCTGGGCAAAGGTCCCAGGACCCAGCGTGTAAGTCACAGAAGGCTTCACAGAAAGTCTGCCTTTGAAACAACCCTTCCTGTTTCTTTGGATAAGCCACCAGTAGCTCCAGTTCTACTCTTAGTTTGTGCAAACTATATGGGGAGTTACCATTCATAGTACCTGTGCATAGATTTTATTGTGTTATAGACTCCTGCAGTTACTCTGGGAGAGTGCTTCAATAACGGAACTGCTCAGAATTTTTCACACTCCATCTCTTTCTGCAGTTTCCGAACTTGCTGTTCTTTTTACCTGGGCATTTGCCACATCCCTTCCTCCCCTCCTGCACTCATTTTTCCTTCAATCATCCTTCAGATTTAACAACCTTTTAAGGTATCTTCTAAGACAAAAATCAGGTTCTCTGGCTTAGCACCTGCAGCTCAGTGGTTACAGTACTTGGCCACACACACCAAGGCTTGTAGGTTCGAACCCAGCCCGGGACTGCTAAACAACAGTGACAACTGCAACAACAATTAAAAAATAGCTGGGTGTTGTGGCGGGTGCCTGTAGTCCCAGCTACTTGGGAGGCTGAGGCAAGAGAATCCCTGAAGCCCAAGAGTTTGAGGTTGCTGTGAGCTGTGATGCCACAGCACCCTACCAAGGACGACATAGTGAAACTCTGTATCAAAAAAAAAAAAAATCAGGCTCCTCTCTTTTATGACCCCACAGACCCTATGGTTGTGTCCTTGTTAGCATTTGTCACACTGTGTCACAATGGCCTGAGTGTAAACTAGGTACCTAGAGGTGCTGTTCAATTGCTATCACCAACTACAGAGCCTGGCATCTTTGTTTATGTTTACTTACCAATTTTATGCAAATGAGATGTCAGTTCAGTTAGTTTGTTCATTTTACAAACATTTACAAAGCACTCATCTTAGGGTGCTGTGGAAAAATTCAAATGAAGTCACTATCTTTATGCCTTAATGTATAATTGAAAAACAGGCCAGACCATGGGGACAGGCCATCACAGGCAGTGCTGGGGGCTGAAATAGTAAGTCCATTCCCCATTCCCCAGTCTGTTTAAGGCCTTGTTTCCATCAGGCTCCCTCAGATGAGAGTACTAGGGGTTACCAGCCATCTCTGTGATGAGTTAACTCTCATGCCATACATCAATATAAATTCAAGTGCTAAATGTAAAATGGGAAACCACAGACATAACAAAATGTAGGCAAACATTTTTCTGCTCCACAGTGGAAAAGGAGTTTTCTACCTATAAAGGTAAACAAAGAAAACATAAAGGCACAGTGAGATAAATTTGATTACCTCTAAAACTTCTAACTATAATGCAAAAAATTTACCATTTAAGGAAGGAAAACACAAATAAAGGGAAGTCTTGGCAAGATATGTCCTTGCAATCAATAAGAAAAGAGAACAATTATATGTAAAATTGATAGAATGCATTTTAAAAATTTATAAAGTGAGTATCTGATTACAGTTGGTTCTCCACCTCTGTGGGTGCTGCACCTGTGGTCTTAAGCAAGCATGGATCAAAAATATTTGGAAAAAAAGCACCTGTATTGAATATGTACTAGCTTTTTCTTTTGTCATTGTTCTCTAAAAAACCCAGTGCAACAGCTATTTACACAACATTTACATTATAAATAAGTAAATATAGGTGTTAGGTATTTTAAGTAACGAGATGATTTAAGGGTTACATGCAAATACTACACTATTTTATATAAGGGACTTAAGCATCCTTGGATTTTGGTATCCATGTATGTCCTGGAATCAGTCCTTCATGGACACCAAAGGACATCTATATACACGTATTAAATTATCTTGACTTTCATTTACAACCTGTCAATGACCAGTGATCATATCAGTATTAGAGCAAAAACAAAACAAAATGCATATATAATGTGTTAAATAGATTATTAAACATATAAGGAATACTATGTTATACTGTTTTTATACCAAATTTCATTTCTTGATTTTTTTTCTTTAAAATATATCCCAAATTAAAATAATATGTGTATGTAAGTGCTTCAAATTTTCAATAAAAGAAAATTCAAATAAGACCAAAATTCTCAACAAATTTCCTATTTCATGCCTTCTATTGCATTCAGAATAAAAATCAAAGTCCTTATTGTGATCTCTGGGGTCTGTAACATATTCTCTCACTTTTGCCTGGTCTTTCAGCTTCAGCCACACAGCCCTCTCTGCTGTTCCATACACTTGTGTGGCTCCCTCCATGCCCAAGGGAGCCTTAGTCTTTGAAAGAAAAAAGAATGGCAGGACTGCTCACTCTCTTTACATCTTAGGTCAACTCTCTTTCTTAGTGGGATTTTCCCTTTTTAATCCTATCAGAAATTCAATCTTATTTCCCCATTGATATTGGATAGCTCCTCTTTTCTGTGTATTTTTCTTAATATATTATCTCCATCTAACACAAGATGACTCTTTTCTTTTTAGTGTTTATTTTCTCCACTAGAAAGTAAACTCTAGAGGAAGGAGCTTTAGCATTTTGTTTACTATTCATGATCATTGTATAAAAAGTGCCTGGGACATAGTAGGCCCCTGATAAATACATGTTTATTGAGTGTCTAGAAAGGAATGTCTAGGAAATATGATGCTCAGATGCTAATGGTTTGCCATCACTATTACCACAAGGCTTTTCAGACCTGCATCTGCCTCATAACTCGAGGAAGGACATGCTACCTTGTTCTCCACTCATGCTTCTCAATATTTCATAAAGATAATAATGATACCTGTATTCTATTGCTTTGAACCTTGTTTCTTTACAAAATTAATTCATTTAATATTTAACAATGCTGTGAATTATTTTTTACTCCTATTTAATAGACAAGAAATTGAGGCTTATCCACTATGTTAAAGCTAATTCCTTGTTAGAACTGGTATGAGATAGATCATCTGAATCAAAATTCTAACTTGTCACCATTAAGCTATAGTGTTTGAGAGGTCTAAGAAAAGATGAAGTATTAACAGGCAGATGTAATGTGAAGGCCATAAGGGAATGCTAACAGATTTCAACTCAGAAAGTAACATGATCAGATTTACATGTTAGAGAAATTACCCTTGCAGGAAGAGTGGATGGTAAAATATAAAGCTTATTTTATTCAATGGAAGAGATGACATAAAGGAGAATATGGAATTTAAGCATAGCATGTGCTGGAATTCTCTGAGGGTTGAGGGGCCCTTGTGAGAAACCAACAATGGCTTCAAGATTTCTCACTTGAGCTTTAAGAAATGCATGGTGGGGCCACGAAACCTGATTGGGAGTGTAAGAAGAAAAGTAGGTTTTGAAGAGAACAGTGAGCTTAAATTGAGGGTGAAGAGGCCCTTTTGGAAGGAGAGCCTAGCATAAATCTCAACTATGGCCAAGAGGCTGAAAAATCACGGATCCGCATCATTTCGATGTGGATTGGGGGATTATCAGTGAAGTTATTCAGGAGAGGAGTTCAGGGCAGATTCTGATTGAAAGGTGGAGTAGACGAGCAATCCTCTTTGGGGAATGCAGACCTTACGAGGGAAATGCAGACCCTCGTAGGGAAATGCAGACCCTATGAGGCACCACGCAGAAAAGGAAGGGATGAAATAGGGTAGAGCCTCATTCTTTTACCTGTTATAAAGTAAAAGATAATGACTTAATTGTTTTAATAGAATGAGTAGCAAATGCCAGTCGTATTAGGTTCCTAATACTGTAACAAATTACCGCAAACTTAGTGGCTTAAAACCCACAAATCTGTTACTATTCTTACAGTTTTGGAGGCTAGGAGTCTGAAGTCGAGGCGCTGGCTGTACTGCCTGACTTGTGCGGTGTCAGGGGCAGTGTATGCTCCCCTCTTTGCCAAACAGGCTGCAGGCTTCGGCTTGTAGCCCCTCGCCGCCACCTCCGAATCCTCAGCAGAGAGTCTTCTCCCCGTGGCCTCCCGCCGCTATCTTTCAAAGACCCTTGCGATTACATTGGATCCACCCGGGGTAATCCTGTATCATCTCTGATCTCAAAATCGTTAAACTAATCACGCACGCAAAGCTCCTCTCAAGAGGTGCAGGAACACCCACAGGGTCTGTGGATTAGGACGCGAACAGTTCCAGGAGAGGGGTGTGGCGGGACAGGAACTGCAGCCGAGGTCCCACTCCACTCTCAGAGGCTCCCAGCACGGCGAGGCTGCAATGCCCGCCACTGCCAGCAGGGGGCGAGCAGCCTCTCCTGTCCGCGGCGTGGGCGCCGGCGTGAGACAACGCGGCGCCGCCTCCTCTGTGAGACTCGGTGAGAGAATTCGCGGCCCGGCTGTGCGCGGCCGGGGTGAGAGAACCCGCGACTTCTCAGCGCAGCCCTGCCTGAGCGGATGAGGCACCGCCAGCACCTCAGCGCGACGCTGTCGGGACGCCGGGGCTCCGAGACTGTAACGGTGAGTGCGGCCTTACTGTCCCAGCCCCGCCTGCTGAGGGGCAGCTGGTGTTGAGAGACCCGGGGCTGGGGGAGTAACGGGGAGCCCACTGTGTCCACACCGAGTTCTTCCATACGCGGGTTGCAGTGGCCGCTGGTGTGACTTTACTCAGTGGCTTCTCCACGCAAATGTGACATGAGACTCTTAGCTGGGCGGTTGGTTCTACAGCTGTGCTGAATTGGCTTTGGGTCGGGCTGGGCCTTTGCAACCAAGTTTGATGCCGTCTCTGTTTTACTGACGGAGTGTTGACAGGGTTGTTTATAAAAGTCGTTTACTTCCTGACGGGGTGTGGTGGCAGCGCCTGTAGTCCCAACTACTCCGGGGAGGTTGAGGCAGGAGGACCGCTGGAGCCAGGAGTGTGAAGTTGCTGTGAGCTATGACGCCACGGCAGTCTATGGGGGGGGGGGACACAGAGTGAGACTGTCTCAAAAAACAAACAAACAAACAAACAAACAAATTGCTTACGTTAAATAATGTTATACTTCTAGGGAACTGTCAGTAGCAGCACAACAAGTACTGATCTTTTTCCCCCACCTCTCAGATTCCCCAGTGGTAACTGATTGCTGTATCAGATTCGCCACTGCACACAGACTACTCCTGGGTATTTAACCCAAAGGAGGAACAGTCTCCCAGATGGTGACCATTAACTCCCAAATCAAGAAATACCCAGTTCCTACTTGACAGTTCAGTGCATTGGCCCACGTCACTTCATCACCTGTGGCTGCTCAGGAAGGTGCAAGTCCCAGCAGTTTGCAGACGCCTGCAGGTCAGGCTTGCCAGTGCACCTCACTCTGCACCTGTTCCCTCTTTGTGCGGCTGTTGTCGTACTAATGAGTCTGTCATTTAACTTAATTAACGAAGAAGTGGATGAGAGATTAATAATTTTATTTATATTTTATTTTATTTTTGGAGTTTTTGGCCAGGGCTGGGTTTGAACCCGCCACCTCCGGCATATGGGGCCAGTGCCCTACTCCTTTGAGCCACAGGTGCCACCCCAATAATTTTATTTATAGCATAGTCAGTAATTTCAAACAGCGAGGATATCTTTTTAAAGAGCTTTTTTTTTGTTTTTTGGGGGGTTACTGTTATATTTTTATAGTAAAAGTATAAGTAATGTTATTAACTAGCATAGTATGTATTAAATAGATCTCCCTCTCTATAGATTATAAGTTTAAAATATTTTTTGTTTCTAAAATGGTTATTTTTTTTTGGAGACAGAGCCTCAAGCTATCCCCCTGGGTAGAGTGCCATGACTTCACAGCTCACAGCAACCTCCAACTCCTGGGCTCAAGCCAGTCTCCTGCCTCAGCCTCCCAAGTAGCTGGGACCACAGGCGCCTGCCACAATGCCTGGCTATTTTTTGGTTGCAGCCGTCATTGTTGTTTGGCGGGTCCGGGCTGGATTCGAACCTGCCACTTTAGGTGTATGTGGCTGGCGCCTTAGCCACTTGAGCCACAGGCACCAAGCCTAAAATGGTTATTTTTAAATATATTTTTATTTAGAATAAATTTATAGTTTATATTTCACTGAGTGTATACAGTGTCCTGGGTCTTTGGTATTATGGACTCTAGTCTCTTACCTATGACAGTAGGGTTTGGAATTGAATACATAATTTATAGATGTTGATATGTAGGCTTATTTGGTTTCATCAGGGCTTGTTTAGTAGTGTCCAGTATGTACTGGTTACTTGGGATAACAGCGGCCATCATCATTTTTTTGCTTTTGTTTTTGGGTTTATATATATGGATTTTCGTTTTTTTAGACATGGTAATAATGGCTCTGATATAAAGTATTAATTTTGGAGTCATAAGGTATTTTAGTTGAGAATTAATACAGGGAATAAAGAGACAGGAAAGTAGGCATGTTTTGTATATAGTAACATAGATAGTAATTGGACCTAGATAGTAAAAGGGGACCACCCCTCCCAACATGGCTATTGTTGTGTTAGGACCATAGTGTTTGTAGTTTAGTGTTAAAGAATTACTTCCTTAGAGTTATGTTTTTGGTTATATTATTAACAGTCTGTATTTTTTAATTGTGCATTATTTGACAAAATAATACATATCTTTGAAATTTTGGCATTTATGGCTATGTCTTAGTAAGACATTGTTTAGTGTAGTTTAATTTTTATAAAGTTTTTGTAACTTGTCTTAATTTTGTATTAATAGTGTTTGTAGCTTGAGAGGTAGTATTTAAGGCTTTTGTTATAGTACAGATGAAGTGGCTAATCTGAATATTAAGACTGATATTCATGGAAGGCATTATAAAAATGGATAAGGAGATATTTTAGTTAGGGGTTAGGGTTACGGTTAGGGGTTAGGGTTAGGGTTACGGGTTAGGGTAGGGGTTAGGGTCGGGTTAGGGTTAGGGGTGGGGTTAGGGTTAGGGGAGGGTAGGGTTAGGGTAGGGTTGGGTTAGGGTTAGGGGTTAGGGTTAAGGTTAGGGCTAGGATTAGGGGTTAGGCTGAGGGTCAGGGTTAGGGTTAGGGTTAGGGGTTAGGGTTAGGGTTAGGGTAGGGTAGGGTAGGGTTAGGGTTAGGGTTGGGGTTGGGGTTAGGGTTGGGGTTAGGGTTAGGGTTAGGGTTAGGGTAGGGTTAGGGTTAGGGTTAGGATAGGGTTAGGGGTTAGGGTTAGGGTTAGGGGTTAGGGTTAGGGGTTAGGGTTAGGGTCAGGGTCAGGGTCAGGGTCAGGTTTAGGGTTAGGGTTAGGGTTAGGGGTTAGGGTTAGGGTTAGGGGTTAGGGTTAGGGTTGGGTTAGGGTTAGGGTTGGGGTTGGGGTTGGGGTTAGGGTTAAGGGTTAGGGTTAGGGTTA
>NW_003853175.1:0-4655 GCF_000181295.1 Otolemur garnettii
AATAACATCCACATGAACAAATAATATCAGTAAGAGGACAGGAATTATGAAAACAAACCAAATAGAAATTCTGGAGTTGAAAAGTATTGTAACTGAAGTTCAAAATTTGCTAGAGGGGATTAATAACAGACGTAAGCTGGTAAAAGAATCAACAAATTTGAGAATAGGTCAGTAAAGAGGATCCAGTCTAAGGATAGGAAAGAAAAAAGGATGAAGGAAAATTAACAGAACCTCAGACAACTGTGGCACAGGATTGAGTATACCAACATACATATAACTGGAGTCTCAGAAGAAGATAAAGTGAAAGGACAAAAAATATTTAAAAATTACTGGCTAAAGTCTCTCCAAATTACAAACTGAAGAAGCTCAACCAATTACAAGTAGAAGAAACTCAAGGAGATCTATGTGTAGATATAACATATTCCTATGGACAAAAGTCAAAGACAGTAGGGAAATCCTGAAAGCAGCAAGAGAAAACTCATTTGTTATACACAAGAGATCCTCTAAATAATTAAAACACGATTTTTTGTATGAAACCGTGGTGATCAGAAGGTAATGGGATGATATCTTCAAAGCAACCAAGACTTCCAATTACAGCAAAATTATCCAAAAATAAAGGAGAAATTAGCATATTTAAAATAAACAAAAAAGACAAATTTTTGCTAGTAGACTTTCTTTATAAGAAATTCTAGATAGATTCCTTCAAAGGGAAATGAAAGCACACTAAATGGTAAACTGAGTCCATACTAAGAAATAACAAGACACATGGATGGAAGACAGAGGCAGAGACTGAGGTCACGCACCCCCCCAGCTGAGGAATGTTTGGAACCATTAGAAGCAGAAAGAGGCAAGGAAGCATCATCTGTTAGAGTCTTCAGAGGGATTGTGGCCCTGTTAACACCTTGATTTTAGACTTCTGGTCCCCACAACTGTGAGAAAATAAATTTATGTTATCTCTAGCCACTAATTTTATGGCAATTTGTGATCGCAATCCCAAGAAACTAACAGAATATTTATTTTAATATAAATAAAATAAATTGATTATTAATAAATAATTAATAAATAAATTAACAAGTTAATTTTCAATAACTAAGAAAATAATGATGCAGATAAGAAAGAAAATGGAATACTTGAATAACACAATAACCGACTACATCTAATAGACATCTTTAGAGTACTTCACTCAATAATAGAAAAATATACATTCTTCTCAGGAACATAAGAAATATTCCCCAGGATAGATGTATGTTAGGCATCAAAAGAATCCTCAATAACAAAAAAGTTCAGGAAGAAATCACAAGGTAAGTTATAGAATATTTTGAGATGATGAAAATATAAATACAACATACCTAAACTTACAGGGTGTAGCTATTGCTGTGCTGTTCTTGTTGTACATGACTATCTTAGAAAAGAATAAAAGAATAAAAGCCTTGTTCTTTTTCCTTTCAGAGACAATGTCTCACTCTGCTGCTTGGGCTAGAGTGCAGTGGCATACTCAGAGCTCACTGCACCCTCAAACTTCTGGGCGCAAGAAAGCGTCCTGCAAGGAGGGGCATGATAGCCAATTAGAGGTAGCTTTCACCAGAAGCTTCTGTCCAGGAGAAAAGTTGGACTGAAGTGAACTCAAAGGAGTCAAAAGTGGGGAGTTGGGCAGAAGAAGAAGAAATCAAGGTGCACATCATCCTCACTGAGACAGACTGCAAGGCCAAGACAGAGACAGAAAGATAACAGAGATCAGGTACAGAGTGACTAGTCTGAAGGCACCTGTTGCCAAGAGGATGGGGACCTCTCCCTTAACCAGGAGCCTTGCTAGAGGCTTTATGCAATGAGAAGGGAAAAAAGGACCTCTCACCTCACCTCACAGGAGAAAGCTGTGAGGTCTGAGTTGTGCATCTGAGAATTTCCACCACTGAGTCCTGATACCTTCCTGCCTGGTGCAAAAGTGAACAAATATTCTCTCTGCAGTCCTGAGTCCACAGCCCACCCTTTTCCCTCTCTGGCTGCCTAAAAGACTTTCCCCTACAGAGGCAACAGTGCTTGGTGAGTTCTCTAAGAGGCCTCTGCATTGTGTGGGCCATTGAACCAAGCGACGCACTGCCTGTTCTGAGAGGAAACATGGGTGCTGTAGTTCTAACTTTGGCATGGCAAGGTGTGGTCTCTCCAGGTTTTCATTCTTGCTAGAATGGACCTTTTCCTAGGTCCCTGGAGAGCCCTTCCCTGATGTCTGTGCCTGGCAACCCCTGGTGTTTCTCTGAACTTGTTTGAGTGGGTGTTGGTTGCACTGCCTGAGTTGGTCAGAACGGTCCACAGATTCTTGCTCTCCAGCTGCCACTGGCTGCAGCTGCAGGTTCACTGCTTATTTCACTTTGTTTGTGTAGGGAGGGGTTGGAGTGGTAAAGGGCATAACCAGTGGGTCTGTTTTCTGATTTCCTCCCTCTAACTACCATCAGCTGGGGGTAGGAACCACAGATGTTTGCATCTTTGTGCAGCAGAGACTCTAGTGATTCCTTTGAATTGGGTAAAGGACAGGCTGATGTCAGGACATAATTAGGTGGTGCCGTCAGCAAGCTGGCCCTCAGAAACTCTTGCTGCAGCTCTGAAAGTGAGCTCGTGAGGCTCTCAGGGAAGGGACATAAGCACAAACTCCAGCTCATTGGCAAAGAGGTGGTAGCTCCATTTTCTGGGGTCTCCCAATCTGGTCTCACCCTGTCAGTTTTAGTTGCCAAATACATCTGTATGGTGTTATCTAAGGGCCCCTAATTAGATTATCTCTCAATAGCTATTCATGGACAACCTATTGTTTCAACTCAAAAAGTATAATTAATATTAAAAAGAAAGCTGAAAACACTCCTGGAGAGGAGCCAATAGAAGAATTCTGGCAACATGCAAAATCAGAGCAGATCAGCTCCCCCAAGAGATTATTAGAGAGACACAGTAGAAAATACCATCCATAGAGAAATTGTTGAAATGTCAGAAATATAATTCAGAATATGGATGGCAAATAAGATGATTGGAATTGAAGAGAAGATGGAAATAGAAATCTAAAAAATAGTGAATCTTTCTAAATGTAGCATATAAATGTCTTAACACAATAACTAAGAAAATGACATGAAGGCTATGTTAACCAGTTTGATGAAAATATTTCAAATTGTATATAAAAACAGCACACTGTACCCTCATGACTGTATTAATGTACACAGTTATATGATTTAATAAAAAAAAGTTCTTTCAAGAAATTACTGAATTTAAAGACAAAATCACCAAGGACATGGACATAATGAGGAAAGATATAGCAGAGCTTAAGGAATTGAAAAGAGGCATTTAAGGAGCTTTGAAACACAGCAGGGATTCTTAGTAACAGAGTAGAACATGGAGAAGAAAGAATTTCAGAAATTGAAGACAAGCGTTTTGAACTATCCTAATCATTCAAAGAGGCAGAAAAAAGGAGAAAAACAGAATATTCCCTGAGATAGTTATGGGATCATTCCAAAACATCAAATATTTGAACTGTAGGGGTTCCTGAAGGAGAAGAGAATGGTCATAAATGCACTGATGCTCTACACTAAGACATATGGTGGAGAATTTCCCAACCATTGCAAGAGACTCAGAAATTTAGATAGTAGATAGCATCAGAACTCTAGAATGACTCAATACAAACAAAACATTTCCTAGACACATTGTAGTTAACTTTGTCAAAGTCAACCTAAAGGAGAAAATCCTACAAGAAGCTGGGTGAAAGAAAAGTATTATCTACAAAAGGAAAAGTATCAGGATGACCACAGATGTTTCAGCAGAAACGTTTCAAGCTAGAAGAGGATGGTCATTGGTCTTTAACCTTCTTAAAAAAAATAATTTTTAGCCCAGGATCTTGTATCCCACTAAACTGAGTTTGGAGAAATCAAATATTTTACTGACATGCAAATGTTGAGGAAATTTGGCATAACTAGACCAGCTAGCTCTACAGCAAGTACTCAGATGCATTGTTCATAATGACCAGAATGATGGTCTGTCACCAAAGTAAATATACCCAGAAATTAAAGAACAAACTCTAGCTTGTACAATGGGGAATGGGATAAAAATAAGCTCAAGACCTCTGAAAAATGAAATGTCCAAAACTCCACCATACTTATCAATTCTCTCAATAAGTGTGAATGGCTTGAATTCCTCTCTAATTGGGCACAGGCTGGGTGACTGTGTACAAAAGCTCAAGCTCAATATCTCCAATGTCTCCATGAAATACACTTAACCTTAAAGAATAAAAGAAGACTCAGGGTGAAGGGATGGAAAACAATAATCCAGGCAATTAGAAATCAGAAAAAAGTAGGGTTTGCAATCTTATTTGCAGATACAATTTTATTTAAACAAACAAAAATAAGGAATGACAAGGATGGACACTATATACTGGTTAAGTGAAACATACAGCATGAAGATATTTCAATAATTAACATTGACACACCCAACCTAAATGCTCCTTGATACATAAAATAAACCCTAAATGATTTGAAAAATATGATATTTTCCTGTACCATAATAGTTGAAGATTTTAACACCCCTTTAATAGTACTGGACAGATCCTCCAAGGAGAGCTAAACAAAATAATAATGGCCTTCAACATGATTGTAGAATAAATGGACTGAACAGACTGAAATATACTG
>NW_003853175.1:5085-10299 GCF_000181295.1 Otolemur garnettii
TATCAAAACCTGTGGGATAATGCAAAGGTAGTGCTGGGAAGCAAACTCATAGCTTTAGATGTCTTCATCAAGAAAACAGAAAGAGAGCAAGTCAACAGTGTAATGGAGAATCTCAAGCAACTGGAAAAGAAAGAACAATCCAACCTCCAACCCAGTGGAAGAAAAGAGAGCAGAATTAAATGAAATTGAGTACACAAGATTCATTTGGCAGATGAGTGAAACAAAAAACTGGTTCTTTGAAACGCTTAATACAATAAACAAACCCTTGGCCCTACTAACCAGAAACAGAATAGTAAAATCTCTCATAACTTTGATCAGGAACAATAACAGGGAAATAACAACAGATACCATAGAAATATAAAAAATTCTCAACAATTACTACAAAAAACTTTGCCCAGAAATACGAAAATGTAGAGGCAATGAACAAATGCCTGGAATGATGCCACCTTCCTAAATTCAGCCCAAAGGAATTAGAAATTTTGAATTGACCTATATCAAGCACTGAAATTCCATCAATAATACAAAATTTTCCAAAAGGGAAAAGCCCTGGACCAGATGGCTTCACACCAGAATTCTACCAAGCCTTCAAAGAGGAACCTGTACCTATATTGCATAACCTATTCCAAAACATCATTCAATGAAGCAAATATACCCAGATTCCAAAATCAGGAAAAGACCCAATAAGAAAGAAACTACAGGCCAATATCATTGATGAATATCAATGCAAAAATATTCAGTAAGGTCCCAGTAAGAATACAGTGATACATTATAAATGTTATCCATCAACTCAGCACCCATAGTTCAGTGGTTAGTGTGCTGGCCATAGAAACCAAGGTTGGTGGGTTCAAACCCAGCCTAGGCCTGCTAAACAACAATGACAACTAAAACAAACAAAAAAAATAGGTGGGTGTTTTGGTGGGTGCCTGTAGTCCCAGTTACTTCGGAGCCTGAAGCAAGAGAATTGCTTGAGCCCAAGAGTCTGAGGTTGCTGTGAGCTGCAATGCTACAGACTCTACTGAGGTTGACATAGTGAGACTCTGTCTGAAAAAAAAAAAAAAGAATTATCCATTTTTAACCATGATCAAGTAGGTTTTATCCCATGGATGCAAGGTTGGTTCAACATATATAAATCCATAAATGTAATTCACCACATATAAAATGAAAAACAAAGACCATATGATTTTCTCAGTTAATGCAGAAAAATCCAGCATCGTTTTTTGATAAGAACACTTAAGAAAATAGGTCAGAAATTTCTTAAACAAATAGAGGCCATCTACTACAAACCCACAGCCAATATCACATTGAATAGAATAAAACTGAAAGCATGTCCAACATAGTGCTGAAAGTCTTAGCCATGCAATCAGGCAGGAGAAGTAGATCAAGGGTATTCAAATCGAGACAGAGGAGGTCAAACTCTTGCTCTTCATGGATGACACGATCTTATACCTGGAAAATCCCAGAGATGCAACTACAAAGCTCTTAGAAGTGATCAAGGAATATGGCAGCATCTCAGGAAAAAAAAAAATCAAAGCCCTCAAATCAGTATGTGATGTGTGGCTTGTTCATCTTCTAGATTCTCATTCTATTTCATAGAATAGAATTCTAGAGTAAAGGGAACATGATCAGGCTAAAAAACCTTCATATATGTCTGTAGTAGACCATATAGCTTTAATGAAATAAGAGGCCAGAGTTAAGCTTGGAACATTCAGTAATCATAAGAAACACCTTGGTTATAAGGGCATGGGGAAGGGTTTTGACTCTCAATATGAGAACATGAGAGCTCACAAGACAAGAGCATTAGTGATTGGTAGTGTCTACACCTGTGGTGCTAAAAGCCACAAGATTGCATATATAAGAAGCCACAGGAGAAGTCAGTAGGGGAGCATATGTACATTCTTTCACAGACCAGCTCACTCTGACTCAGATGCCCACAGAATGCCTGCACAGCGTCTCTCTACCAACACTGCTAAGATTTATTCTCTTAATAAGACTGCTTCTCCTCCTTAAATACCATCTCTCTCTCTCCCTTCTGCTAAGGCAAATAGCCCTAAGACACCTAAGGGTAATTTTTCCCCGAGCAAGATAATAGCAAAGTGGTCTGCGTCTGGACCATAGAGAGCTGGTGGGAGACCTGGCCAGCCCCAGGCTCTGACAAGTGGCGCCCCAGATGGGACCCGACAAGTACCAACCCTGAAGGGACGCGATATATGTCAATAAAATCAGATGGTCTTTGTTTTTTATTTTATATGTGATGAATTACATTTACGGATTTATATATGTTGAACCAACATTGCATCCATGGGATAAACAGTCAAGCTGAGAATCAAATCAAAAGCTGAGAATCAAATCAGAGACTCCATACCTTTTAAAGTAGCTCCAAAAGAGATGAAATACCTGGGAATATATCTAGTAAAAGATGTGAAAGATCTCTATAAAGAGAACTGTGAAACCCTGAGAACAGAAATAGCAGAAGACATTAACAAATGGAAGAACATACCATGTTCATGGCTGGGAAAAGTCAACATTGTTAGAATGTCCATAGTACCAAAGCAGATTTAATGTAATACATCAAAGCACCATTGTCATACATCGAAGAACTTGAAAAAATAGTTCTTCATTTCATATGGAACCAGAGAAAACCCCAAATAGTCAATAAAATTTTTAGAAATTAGAACAAATCTGGGGGTGGCGCCTGTGGCTCAGTGAGTAGGGTACCAGTGCCATAAACGGAGGGTGGTGGGTTCAAACTCGGCCCTGGCCAAATTGCAACAAAAAATAGCAGGACGCTGTGGTGGGCACCCTAGTCCCAGCTACCTGGGAGGCTGAGGCAAGAGAATTGTCTAAGCCCAAGAGCTGGAGGTTGCCATGAGCTGTGATGCCATGGCACTCTACTGAGGGTGACAGAGTAAGACTCTGTTTCTAAAAATAAAACAAAAGAAAAAACCAAAAAAATCTGGAGGCATCATGCTACCAGACTTCTAGTTATACTACAAGTCTATAGTGATCAAAAGAGCATAGTATTGGCACAAAAGTTGAGATGCAGATCTATAGAATAGATTGAGAATCTAGAGATGAACCAGCCACCTATTGCCATTTGATCTTTGATAAACCAAATAAAAGCATGCACTGGGGAAAAGAATTTCTATGTAATAAGTGGTACTGAGAGAACTGGTTAAAGGATTGAGATTGGACCTGCACCTCTCACCATTGATAAAAATTGACTCTTGCGGATAAAAGATTTCAATTTAAGACACAAAACAATAAAAATTGCAGAAGAGAGAGTGCGAGAGAAACACTTGACAATATTGGCCTGGGAAAAGATCTTATGAAGAAGACCCCCTTGGCAATTGAAGCAACACCAAAAATAAACAAAGGGAACATGATCAAGCTAAAAAGCTTCTGCACAGCTAAGGGTACCACAACTATAACAAACAGATAACTTGTAGAATGAGAAAAGATTTTTGCATGTTACAAATCTGACAAAAGACTGCTGACTAAAATCTATAGAGAACTCAAGTTAATCAACAAGAAAAGAGCAAACAACCCATTTACAAGTGGGCAAAAGACCTGAACAGAAATTCCTCTGAGGCTGACAGGCCAATGGCCAAAAAACACATGGAAAAATGATCATCACCTCTAATATCAGAGAAATGCAAATCAAAACCACTCTGAGGTATCACCTAAATCCAGTGAGATCAGCTCACGTCACAGTGTCCTGAATCTGCAAAAGTTGGTATGGATTGTAGAGAAGGGAACACTTTTACAGTGTTGGTGGGATTGCAAACTAATACAACCTCTATGGAAACAAGTATAGCAAATTCTTAAAGAACTAAAAGTGGACCTTCCATTTGATCCTACAATCCCATTACTAGGTATCTACCCAGAAGAACAAAAATCATTTTATCACAAAGACATTTGTACCAGAATGTTATTGCAGTTCAATTTATAATCAAGATGTGGAAACAACTTAAATGCCCTTCAACTCATGAATGGATTAACAAACTGTGGCATATGGATACCATGGAGTACTATTTAACCATAAGAAAAGATGGAGACCTTACATCTTTTGTGTTTGCCTGGATGGAGTTGAAACACATTCTTCTAGTAAAGTACTTCAAGAATGGAAAAAAAAAAGTATCCAGTGTACTCACTATTAATGTGAAAATAACATATAAAGGCCTACACACCCACCCTACACACCCATTATCTAACAAATGATAAAACACAAATATAGTATAGCAAGGGGGAGCGGAGAGGAGAGAGGAGACAGGGAGGTCGACTGGCCGAGTAGGGATGGCAGTTGGTGAGATCCCGCCTCATGTGCACTATGTGAGGGTGTTCAGCATGCCCCCTGGGTGAGGGGCTCAACTACAACTTGAACTTTACCTTAGAATTGAAAACAATGTAACCTAAAATTTGTACCCTCATATTAATTTGAAATAGAAAAATAAAGAGAGTCTCCTGTCTCAGCCTCCTGAGTAGCTGGGACTAGTTGTGCATACCACTGTGGATGGTTAATTTTTGGATTTTTAGTAGAGACAGGGTCTAGACTTTTGCTCAGGAGAGTCTAGAGCTCCTGAACACAAGTGATCCTCTTGCCTTGGCCTCCCAGAGTGCTAAGGTTTCATGTGTGAGCCACTGTACCCAGGCATCAAAAAAGAACAAAAATATTAAATTAACAATCTAAACTTCCACCTCAAGATACTAGAAAAATAATATCCAAGTAAACCCAAAGCATGGAAGAGGAAGAACATGAAGATTAGAGTAGAAATGAATGAAATAGAAAAATCAAAAAATAAAATATTACCAATGAAACCAAAGTGCAATTCCCTTAAAGGTGAGCACAGTTGGCAAACTTTTAGGTAGGCTGATTGATAAAGAAAACTCAGTATTACTAGATATGAAAGAGGGGACATCGATACTGATTGTACAGAACAAAAAAAATGACATTAAGGAACTATGAGCAATTTTATAACAAATTAGATAACTTACATAAAATGGAGAAATTCTTAGAAAGGCACACTACCAGAACTGTCTCAAGAGGAAATAGATAGATTCTGGGAAGATGGCCGACTGGTAGCAACCCTGGTCAGAGGCTCCTGAGCAAAGGAAGAAAAACTGGTTGGAATCAGAATCTATGAAGCCAAAGACGGGGAGCTGAACCCAGAAAGAAGTTCAGCAAGCTATAAATCCAAGGAAGATCATTTAAGAACA
>NW_003853176.1:0-1501 GCF_000181295.1 Otolemur garnettii
TCTGAACTCGATTTCTGACATCCCAGCCATTTGCTTGTGGATGGGGTCTTCAATTGTGTCTTCCCTATTTTCCCTTGGAGGAGTTGATCTACTCTGGTTATTTGAGTTGCCAGAGTTTTTCTGCTGGTTCCGACCCATGCTGAGTTTACCTTGTTTGGAGGCCTTATCAGAACCGTTCAGTTAATGGCTTCTTCTGGTTGCCCAGAGAGACAGGCAGAGTGTGTCTGTTGTCTTCTCCCAGTTCTCGGGTGCTGGGGCAGCTGGGGTGTAGTTGAACAGCAGCAGCTGCACAGGAGTGTGCATGACCTGATTAGACCTTGTTCAGCCTGCTGGGCGACCAGAGGGCAGGAAACTGGCAGCAGCCAGATCAGTCCTAGTTTGGCTCCTCTGGGGCAACTGGTGGAACAGGGGAACTGTAGTGGCTAGATCAGTCCTAGTTCAGCACCCTGGAGCAGCCAGAGGGTAGGGGAATGGCAGCGGTAGCACATCATAGGCCAGCGACCAGATCAGTCCTAGTTCAGCCCCACCAGAGTAGCTGGGAGGAAGCAGGGGACTACTTCACTGTTGCCCATTGGACGCATGCAGCGCTAGCAAGCTGATCTGTGCCCTCCAAGTGCGGGAGCCCGGAGCAGGGGACTCCTCCATCTCTGTCTGAGGGACGTATGTGGCTCTAGCAAATAGTTCTGGGCCCTCCAAGAGTGGTAGACCCCTCCACCACCACCTGCAGGGCGAGTGTGGCTCTAGCAAGCAGTTCTAGGCCTGCCCAGCTTGGGAGCCTGGAGCGGGGAACACCTCACCTGGCCCCCGTGGGGGGTGCGTGTCTTGCAAGCTGTTTTGGGTCTACCTGGACTGGAGGATTTCTCCGCTTCTGCCTGCGGGATGCCTGCAGCACGCCGGGGGCCCTAGCAAGCAGTATTGGGCCTGCCCAGAGCAGGAGTCTGCTGCCCGTGAGGCGTATGACTCTAGCAAGCAGTTTTGGGGCCTGCCCAGCTCCGTGAGGGCAAAGGGATCCACTCGGCAACTGGGTTAGTCTGGGAAGGTTAATACCTCCTTCCCCACCTTACACTCAGTCACTTGTGGTCCCCCAGGTCCGTGACCCTATTCACTCCATTAGGCCACTGCTCCTGGGGTTTACCTGGCAAAATCAGCCAGAAATCTGAGTTCAGCGGGGGGCCTTGCGTGTTTAAATTAGGCTTCTGTCTGGCTAGATTTCTCTCCAAACCTTGGAGTGAGTGGGTGGGGACTCCTCAGAGTTCAATGTTGCAAGTGGGGAATATATACAGTTTTATATAGTTCAAACCTTCCCTCAACCATACACCTGGGGTGCCCCTCTGAATAGTCCTTGGGTGGTCTACCAGGTTTGAGGGGTCCAAATCAGTTGTCCCAGTCAGCACCTGTTTCAGGTGGAAGAGTTCAAATGTCTCTGGGAGCTAGATAAGAGGGGTCTGCTTGCAGTTCAGATATAACTTGCTCCAGTGCTCCACGAGGGCAAAGGGACCCA
>NW_003853176.1:1648-10293 GCF_000181295.1 Otolemur garnettii
GGGTTTACCTGGCAAAATCAGCCAGAAATCTGAGTTCAGCAGGGGGGCCCTGCATGTTTAAATTTGGCTTCTGTCCAGCTAGATTTCTCTGTAAATCAGAGGTTGCATTCAGCTTTAAACTCAGGTGTCAATTCTAGCCTCTGCCCACCCACTGCCTTTGTCTCAGCCGCATTAGCCCCCTGAGGGCTGGCGCTCCACCCAAGAAAGTTAAGTGTGCCCTGCCTGTGGCTGTTGTCCGGAACCTTTGCTTGCCCAAAGGATGGGGGCTGGAATGGCGTGTCACTCAGGATGCCACCATTTCTGCACTGGCATCCCCCGAGCTGACTCTCCTCTCCTCACACCCACACCACAGTCAGCACAGAACAGCACCAGCCCTTTCCCTCTCACTTCTCTCAAGGAGATGCCCAAGAATCAGGACTCCATAGCTAATAAACCTCCAGATCTCGGAGTGGGTGGGTGGGGACTCCTCGGAGTTCAATGTTGCAGGTAGAGAATATATACAGATTTATACAGTTTTACAGTTATATGCCTGGCCGGAGGGTGCCGTGGCACGCCAGCAGGGGTAGGACATCCAGTTTTTAGGGGGTCTCTCTTGTGGAATAGAGTGGGAGGAAGTTTGAACTCTGCTCGCTTGTTTGCATGGAGTAAACTGCATGCCCTTGTTGTGGGGGAGGGGACTCCCGTCTGCTAGGTAGTAGATTTTGTACCTTTTGGTTGTATTTTTGGGGTCACAGCTTGCCTCAGGAAGGTTGAAGTGCACTCTTCAATCTTCTCTCTTGTCTCTGATCCAAACCATCAGCTAATTTGCTAAGCTTCTGTCCTTTCAGCCTCCTTCTGGATGGGAGCTTCTGTAAAAAGCTGGCTGCAGTCTGCCATCTTGGCTCTGCCCCCGAAAAATCAAATTTTAATAAAGAAATGTCATTTTCATTACGGTAAATTTGAAAATCTGGATATTTGGTTAAATGGCTTATAGCAAGTTGATATTTAGTCAGTAGACTTAGCCACTACCTACTACTTCAGCTCACCTTGTTTGCTTTTTCCTGTCCCTGGAATTCTCTTTCTCTTTCCTTTTAACCTGAAAATACACTATGTATCTTTCAAGTCACAGTGAGTTATTCAGAGCCTATATTATCAATTTTTAATATGAAATAAGGATGCAATAAATTTTACAATATCAATGAAGAATACTAAAAGGTAATGAACTAGCAAAGATATTTTAGCAACAAGCATAGAAAATATTTGGGATTACTTTTGTGGTTTATCTTACAAGGACACAAGTGAATCTTTCTAAGAGTAGAATATGAACGTTTTGGCACAATAACTAGGTAAATGACATGAAGGCTATGTTAACCAGTTTGATGGAAATGTTTCAAATTGTATGTGAAAACACCACACTGTACTCCAGAAGTGCATTAATGTACATAGTTATCGTTTGATAAAAAATAAATAAATAAATAGAGAGTTGGGAAAAAATGAAAAAATATTTTTCTCTATTATGAACTCAAAAAAGATATCTTTATTATGTAAAAATTTATAAATATATGTAAAGTTTACACAGAACTGTAAGAAATGGCCCTTAAAAATCAAAAGAACAAAAATAGGAAAGTAACCTAAAAAGAAATATAATGAATAATAAATAAGAAAAATATTTTAACCTCACTATTAAAGACAAACATATTAAAGAGAAATAAGCTTTATTTTCCAAATAAATTAACAAGAAATTTGTGCTGAGATGACCATATCCCAGTCAACATGGTCAACATGGCCTCCTGGTGTTTTATAGCTTCACTGCATCTAGTCTGGCATGGATCATGATACCTGATCAGGATCAGCTTCCTCATTTGTATCAGCTAGTCATTTTCTTTTAAGAGAAGCAAAAGAGAGGTTAGCAATTCCTAATATTCAAACAATTTACTGACCTCAATTCCCTTCTGCACCACCTTTTACTAATTTCAAAATTGCCATTTTCTTCTCTCTATTCGAACCTTATTCTTTCAAAGACTCTAGGCTTCAGAAAAATAAAACCCAATAAGATTGTTGTGTTCCCTTTCTCTACAAACTTACCTTACTGAAGCACAAAAATTAACTTTCTTTACAGTAAAGAGGAAGCAAAATATAAAAAGAAAAGAAAGCATAAACTAATAACCCAATAGCCTTACCTGGCATTATATGAATGCTTTTGTTCAAGTGCAATATGTTTGCTTTGTGCATGATAAGATCAAACAAAAAGAATTCTTACATAATTTAAGAGAAGGGAACATTTTTCCCCCAAATAGTTGTGTTCCTAGCTGATGTATGAAAGTAATATAGTAGTACTTCTTGAAGTCTTAATTAAATGCAAAAGCCAGTATGCTCCTTAGAAGATAACATTATGTCACATGATATCTCTGCCTGTAAGTAAAGCATGTATAGTTAAATCCTTATTTCTGGAATTGTCTTTTTTATTCCCTTTATCTTATTTGATCTCATGTTAGGACTTTAACAGGGCACATTTTATGCACCCATTCAAGAGGCATTGTTTCTAACTAGCTCATCAGTCCTCTAATGAGGGAGAGGCAATCAATTCTATCTTCAAAAGGGTCAATTTATTTGTTCTGTCCCTAATGCCACAGATTGTTATCATTCACCCAGCCAGCTACTCCATAATCAATATCAGTGGTCATGAGAGGAGCTAGACCAGATTAGAAGATGAAATGGAGCAGGAGAGGGAAAATATTTCAAAGCAACATTCATTTTTCAATAGTGAAAGGTTAGAAGAACAGAACTACCTTTTTCCAGCTCTAAGTGCAGAGCAAGTCAATCCAAGATGAATATCTTAGTATTATTCCTCCAAAATATGTCTGGAAGTAAAAATTTTCAATTCTATTCTGATTTCCTTTGCAATTACACCAAGACTGAGACATTGACATTTTCAGAAACAATTCAGACTCTGAAGGCTGGGGTTATGGCAATTTACACAACAACAACAGAAAAACCCAAGAGATGCTCAAAGACACTTTTGGTTCAGCAAAAACAATGTTGGAATTCCTTTCCCATCTGCCCATAGAGAAGAAAGGTAAGATTCCAGCTCCACTACAGTCCCATAGATCAAGGTAAGGAGAATGTGGGAAAGTACTCGCTGAGTCATTTTCCCATTCTGGAGCCACACACAAATTCTGTTCCTAAGACCAAGTAAGTCAATACACCTGGCTGTCATTTTGAGGGAGATACTAAAGATGGACAAACACCTCAGTATTAATCCTCAGATCAACTTGACTGAGAAGTACATCAGAACTGGATGTTATCAAAACACATTTCCTGCTCTGTTTTCCAATTATTATTAGAAAATATCCAGACATCTCCTGGGAAATACTTCCCTTGGGCTACTTCTTATCAATAACAACCCCTGCACGCTTATAGCAGGCATTCTTTCCCAATTGTATGGTCCTAAAATTAGCACTGTTGAAAGAGTTATTTATTCTTCTCCTTAAAATCGACACTTGTTAAATTAGATATTTTAATGTAGTGGACAGGAAGCCTTGCAAATAATACAAAAGAAAAGAAAAGGAAACAGAACCAAAAGCTTTATTTTCAATGCTAGTAGCAGCTTCTGTGTCTTTCCTCTAGACAGAATGGTCCCTCTATTAACAATTTACCAGGTGTTTCACCAATTGGCTATATTCCTGTTCAGCTCGCATGCACTTAGTAGATTCATTAGTGTCACCTGAAATTTCCTTCATGGAAAGCTGTGACAGATTGGACAGGTAGCATCTAGTCTTGCTCTAATCATTGAGAGAACTATAAGAAATCAATCCTGTGCTAAAATGGATGTTCTAAGTAATATTTTTTCTATTCAAATTACAGAAATAAGGAAACTAGACAACTCTTTGGCTAGGTTGTAAGAGATGCAGTTGGCTTTAGTAATAACAATAATAAAATAAGTCTCCCCCAATAGACAGATGGATATTACAGTATAATTAATCGTTTTTATCAATTAAGATAGGATGAAAAGCGATAGAAAATAAGACCCTGAGTTTTTTTTTTTTTAACTGTTGATGGTCAGATGTTTAGGGCCAACTTACACTTCTCAAAATTATATATTAATGAACAGGTTATATGTCTTCCATAACAACACAAATGCATGATGTTTTTCAATGAAATAAGGTACAGATGCAAGCAATATTAGATTCTTCCTATGCACATTCTCAGACTTAAATCTAAAAGTCTCTGAGTGATATTTGCAGTTCTAAAAAATGACTAAAGGAACAATGAAGCGTCAAATCCTGAGTATAAGAATAGCACCCATCAGGGTTAAACAAGGCCAGGGATAGTTCTGAAGTTATATGTTATTAAATAGATCTGGCTTTGTGTGATTAAAGTAGGTTTGTTTAGTTATATTGCCCACTGTCATTATAAAATGACATTTGGGGTTTACAGCAAAGAAAAATACATCTATAAGTCTGCAAGTCTATTTTAATTACTTTTGGAATTTGCCTGCTTTTATATAGCATAGAAAATGACAGTATTTCTATCTTGCCCCTTTAAAAATCTTCAGTCCCTTTAACATTGCCATGAGCAGTGCACTTGTTAAAAAGTTCTCTTGAAAAGTTTTCAAGATAGTTCAGTATTACAGCATCTGCCAAAAGGCCTAAAGTTCCATCTAAAATGAGGCAACAGTTCATGACACTTCTTATTCACGATGCAATTCACATACTTGGAAGGGACTGAATATTGACCAGCATGTGTTGAACTTTGCCTCTTCCAATTAGCCTTCATGATTTGAAGGTTTGAAATCAAATACATTCATTCTTATATGCATTTCACTCCTCAAAGAAAATGCATAAAAAGAAATCAAACTTATAATCTTTCCTTTCAAAGAAACTTCTTCGTTTCTATTTCTACAAAGCATCGAGCTACCATTTTCTCAATTATAACAGCTCAAAAACTCAGTCACTTTTCAGTTTTCAGATTGGTCATGCACTAGGCTCTGATCTGGGGGGTATAATGGATTCTTTCCCTCAAAAAAATAAAACAGCACACTTTGCTAGCCAGCCACTTGTATCCTCTCCTCATACTTTGAAATAGGGCTGACATGTTTGACCAATAGTATACTGTAAAAGGGACAGTGTGAGACTTCTGAAGCTAGGTTATAGAAGACATTACAGCTGCTGGCTTAAACTCTTTAATTACTCTCCCTGGCAAAAGGCAGTCACTATGTGAGACATACAAGCAAGCTTATGGAGAAGGCTGTGTCTTGAGGGTGGATAATCCAGCCCCAATTAAGTCTTCAGATAATGATAGCTTTGTCCAACATCTGCCTACAAGGTCACAAGTTACCTCAGACTAGAGCTCTACCCTTCAGTGGAATCATTCCTAAATCTTTTGCTCCTCAGAAATGCTAAAAGATAATACATTTTTATTACTGTTTTAAGCACTAAGTTTTGAAATAAATTTTATACACACTCATCACCACCATATAATCAGTTTCCAAATAGTAGGAATTTTACCTTAAAATCTCACATGCTGCTCTTTTTTCCACCCATCATTATAACCCTGGTTTAGAACCTTCTGACTTCTCACTTACATGCACGCTTACTCCTCAAGTGGTAATGCTGGGTTTAGCCTTTCATTTCTCCACAACACTGTTCAACGTGCTAAAATTACAGCTCTGACCATTTCATTACCTTGATTACAAGCTCTAAATAGTTGTGCAGGCATTTCCAAAATTGATTCTCAGCTCTTCATCCTTGTATTTAGAGGCCTTATATTGTACACAATCTTTTATTCACTGCTTAGCTTCCATCTTAAGACGTGTTTGCTTAATGCTGGAGTCAAATTGAGTGTCATATCTGCCTGTGTGTTTTTTCTTATACTCTTCTTGCCATCTTCTTTTCTTATGCTCTCCTTATCCTTTTTTGGTCATCAAACACTTATCAAATGCTTCTGCCTTCGTAGAGTCATCCTGTGTGCCTCTGATATCTCCAAGGGTGTCCTTATAAGGGTAGGGTGGGAGAATTGCACTTTCCTTTGTGTCTCTTGTTCCCTTTTCCTCTTTCTGCAACATTCTCAACTGCTTTCTACAACTCCTATTTTCTTCTCTTCCTACTTTATTCCATGCTAGACCTCATCTTTTTCTTTTTATTCCTCAAGAGTAATAATAAAAAGCTGCTGTTTGTAGCCAACTTTAATAAAGTTCAAAGTGATGAAGGAGGATTATAGAACAGTCAGAACCACAGTTCATATTGAATAGAGATTTTGTAAAATCATTAGCAAAACTATAAGAATATTTCTATTCCTTTACATGAATGTAAGTTCAAGTTACCCTATTAGAACTTGGTTTAACACCTTTTACTCTCTAAACCCTCCTTAAATTTCCTGCATATTCCATGTCCTCTCTTTTTGGATGTTTGAAATATATTTCTTTAATTGTACCATTAAGAGTGATAGTAATTCAACTTTTTCTTGGCCACCTTAAGTGTCATCTATTTCCTAAGAAGACTTACTTTTCTCAGCCAGCATGCAAAACCTATCCCATGAGGTTAATTTGAGAATAAAAGCATAATCTCTTTGAGATAATAGTTGCCACACATTTAAGATCGTGTTATACAAGAGTCATAAGTGCATACTTTTCCAAGGGGAGTGCTTTAAAGGTGACTGTAGAGATATTCAGCAGTTGAGGTTTGTAGCTCTTTTTTTTTTTAGGATGACTTTGCAAACTTAATAGTCAGGTCTTGTACACGAATGCACAATAAATACAGGTAGAAGCTGCTAATTATTTTGAAGTACAGAATGAATAATAAATTGGAAAAGCCAATATCACTACCTACACTTATCAGTAAAAAAAATTTTACCAATGAAGTTTAGTCTCCATTGTCTCTGTTTTTCACAGATGTGACTAAGCCACTATATATAGAGAAAATCATTAGTTAATTCCTATGATATCAATAAAATGGGGGGAGAACCTTTGTTCAATGCAGCCAAGAAATATGTGGGAGAACATTGAGTTCAGAAAGAAAGCTTTTAGGAAAAGGTATTTCAGTTTTGAAGAACATAATATGCAAAAAGAAGGCTTTGATACATACCTTTCTCTCTTGCACCAATTGAAGGGCCATTCAAAAGACAATAAATCACCAAATGGAGCTCCTCTCCTTTAGGATACCTTCATGACTTATAATTGCCTGATATCTAAAATTTTGAAATTAATATGGTAAGTATAATTTTGATTTGATGCATCCATTTCATTTATCTGATGCTAAAAATCCCCAAGAGAGTAATATATTTAGATTTTATAAAAACAAATATGAAAGGGGAAAAAATTAAAAAATTAAGCCAAGTACCCTGAAAACCATAAAACATTGATGGAATAAACTAAAGAATAGATACATAAATAAAAAGACATCTCAAATTCATGCATTGGATGACTTATATTGTTCAGATAGCAATACTGTCCAAGTAACTACAGATTCAATAAAATATCTATGAAAACACAAACTTCCTTTTTTACAGAAATGGAAAAACTTATTCTAAAATTCAAATGAAATTGCAGGGACCACAAATAGCCAAAAAGAAAAGAAATTTTGAAAAGGAAGGACAAAGTCCAAGAACTTACACTTCCTCTCTTCAAAATGTACTACAAAGCTACAATAATCAAAGAAGTACAGCACGGGCATAAGGATAGATGTATAGATCAAAAGCCTTCACTAGAAGCTGAGCAGATGCTTGTGCCATGATTTTTGCACAGCCTGCAGAGCAGTGAGCTAGATAAACTTTTCTTTATAAATTACCCATCCTCAGGTATTCCTTTATAGAAACACAAAATGGACTAAAACAGTGGGTGCAGTGCTTTCTGTTGGACTAATAAAAATAATCTGGAACAAGATAGTGGTGAGGGGTACACAACATTGTGAAGGCACTAAATGTTACTAAGTTTTATACTTTCAAATGTTTAAAATAGTAAATATTATGTATATTTTATTACAAAAAAACTATATCTTTATGTAACTATATAAGAAGTAGTTTCTTTTATTTTGTCTAAAAATTGAGTTTCAGAAATGGGTGTGTATGTGGCACAGATGCTATGCATGTAAGTTTAGAATATTTCTATAATTTTAGTTAGGATGACACTAGCTATTATAATAGACAAACCCCTAAATCTCAGTGGCTTAAAACAAGCTAACTTAATTTGTTACTTGTGTAGAATTTTAAATACATGTTCCTGTTCTGAGTAAATCCCAATCTTCTAAGGCCCTGCTAAATAGCACTCTGCCATCTTCAACATCTTGATCTGTATTAAATTAAAAGGGGGAGAACATGGAGTCACATACATGGGAGGTTTTATGGGTGTGACCTAGTCAGTATATCACAGCACTTAGGATATTTGCTTGGTGAAAATGCAGTCCTTTGACAATATCTAATTGTAAAGGAGACTGGAATATACAGTCTAGGTTTTTGTCCAGGAAGGAGATAGAATAACTTTACTGAACTGCTAAGCCATCTCACACATATTTAAGATATTCTGGGGGGGCAGAGCCAAGATGGCGAACTGCAGCCAGCTTTTTACAGAAGCTCCCGTCCAGAAGGAGGCTGAAAGGACAGAACCTTAGCAAATTAGCTGATGGTTTGGAGCAGAGACAAGAGAGAAGATTGAAGAGTGCACTTCAACCTTC
>NW_003853177.1:0-1270 GCF_000181295.1 Otolemur garnettii
AGAACTGCCTTAGCTATATGGGGTTTTTTCTGGTTCCATACAAAATGCAGAATAATTTTTTTCAAGTCTTGAAAGTAGGATGTTGGCATTTTAATAGGGATGGCGTTGAATCAGTAAATTACTCTGGGAAGTATAGACATTTTAACAATGTTCATTCTTCTCAGCCATGAGCGTGTTATGTTTTTCCATTTGTTGATGTCCTCTGCTACATTAGGGTTTCATAATTTTCTTTATAGAGGTCCTTCACCTCTTTTGTTAGGTTTATTCCTAAGTACTTCATTTTCTTTGGGGCTATGGTGAAGGGAATTGTGTCCTTAATTAACCTCTCATTTTGGCTATTGTTGCCATATACAAAAACAACTGACCTGTGGACGTGGATTTTATATCCTGAGACATTACTGTATTTTTTGATGGCTTCCAAGAGTCTTGTGGTTGGGTCTTTGGGATTCTCCAGGTATAAGATCATATCATCAGCAAAAAGGGAGAGTTTAACCTCCTCTGCTCCCTTTTGGATGCCCTTTATTTTCTTGTCTTGTCTAATTGTATTGGCTAAAACTTCCAGCACCATGTTGAATAGAAATGTTGGCAGGGGACAACCTTGTCTAGCTCCAGTTCTAAGAGGAAAAGCTTTCGGTTTTACTCCCTTCAGTCAAATACTAGCTGTGGGTTTGTCATAGATAGCTTCGATCAGCTTAAGAAATGTACCACCTATGCCTATACTCCTCAGTGTTCTAATTCAAAAAGGATGCTGGATTTTATCGAATGCTTTTTCTGCATCTATTGAGAGGATCATGTAGTCTTTGGTTTTACTTCTGTTGATATGATCAAAAACGTTTATAGATTTGCGTATATTAAACCAGCCATGCATTCCTGGGATGAAACCTACTTGATCCTGATGTATGACTTTTTTGATGATAAGCTGTAATCTATTGGCTAAGATTTTATTGAGAATTTTTGCATCTCTATTCATTAGTGAAATTGGTCTGAAATTCTCCTTTTTAGTTGAGTCTTTTCCTGGTTTTGGTATCAGGGCGATGTTTGTTTCATAGAACGTGTTGGGGAAGATTCCTTCCCCCTCAATCTTTTGGAATAACTTCTGCAGTCTAGGAGCAAGCTCTTCCTTGAAGGTTTGATAGAATTCTGGTGTGAAGCCATCTGGACCAGGGCATTTTGTTGTTGGGAGAATTTTTATTGTATCTTTGATCTCAGTGCTTGAAATTGGTCTGTTCAGGAGATCTATTTCATCTGGGCTAAGTCTAGGGAGAGGGTG
>NW_003853177.1:2156-3373 GCF_000181295.1 Otolemur garnettii
CGTTATTGCTGGAGTTGAGTTCCACTTTTAGTGCCTTGTGGTCTGAAAAGATGCAAGGTAGAATTTCAATTCTTTTGATTCTGTTGAGGTTTGCTTTGTGTCCTAGGACATGATCAATTTTGGAGAATGTTCCATGGGACGATGAGAAGAATGTATATTCTTAATCCTTGGGATAGAGTGTTCTATATATGTCTGTCGAGCACAGTTGTTCTAGGGTCTCATTTAAATCTCTGATATCTGTGTCTAATTTCTGTTTGGAGGATCTGTCCAACTCTGAGAGAGGGGTATTAAAATCCCCTGTTATTATGGTGTTATAGGATGTCATATTGCTCAGACTAAGCAAGGTCTGTTTTAATAATCTAGGAGCATTTAAATTGGGTGCATAAATATTTAGAATTGAAATGTCTTCTTGTTGTATTTTTCCCTTGACCAATATGAAGTGACCGTCATTGTCTTTTGTAACTTTAGTTGCTTTAAATCCACATGTATCTGAAAATAAGATTGCAACCCCTCTTTTCTTCTGACTTCCATTTGCCTGAAAAATTGATTTCCAACCCCTAACTCTGAATTTTAATTTGTCTTTTGATGTGAGGTGTGTTTCCTGCAGACAGTAAATAGATGGCCTGTGTTTTTTCATCCAATCAGCTAATCTGTGCCTCTTCAGTGGGGAATTCAAGCCATTGACACTTATTGAGATAATTGACAAGTATGGTCTTGTTCTATTAATCTTATTTTGTGAAAGTCCATTGCTTACTTTTGTCTTTCGCATCATTGTGGAAACTAGGTTCTGTCCTTTACTTTGTGGGTGTCTACTTTACTGAAGGTCCATTGTGATGGTCAGCATGTAGGACAGGTTGAAATATTTCCTGTAAAGCTGGTATTCTTGTGGCAAATTTCCTCAGTGTTTGCATATGATTGTAGGGATCACTTCTATGCTTTATCTTACAAGGGTACAAGTGAATCTTTCTAAGAGTAGAATATAAAGGTCTTAACACAATAACTAAGAAAATGACACAAAGGCTATGTTAACCAGTTTGATGAAAATATTTCAACTTGTATATGAAAACACCACACTGTACCCTATGATTGCATTAAGGTGCACAGCTGTTATTTGATTAAAAAAAAGGAAAGGTTTGATTTCTCCATCAATTTTAAAGCTTAGCTTAGCAGGATATAAAATTCTGGGCTGGAAATTGTTCTGTTTAAGTAGGTTAAAG
>NW_003853177.1:3472-5154 GCF_000181295.1 Otolemur garnettii
CGCGGTCACCCTGATAGGGTTGCCCTGGTAGGTCAGTTGGCGCTTACTCCTGGCAGCCTGCAAAATCTTTTCTTTTATCTTGACTTTAGATAAATTCATCACAATATGCCTTGGAGAAGGTCTATTTCAGTTGAGGCAACCAGGGGACCGATAACCCTCTGAAAGGAGTATGATAGAATATTGAGTGATATTTGGGAAATTTTCATTTATAATATTCTCTAGAATGGCTTCCATTCCTCTGGGGCATTCTTCTTTCCCTTCTGGGATACCTATAACTCGTATGTTTGAATGATTCATAAAGTCCCACAATTCTAACAATGAACATTCTGCTTTCCCTCTCCTTTTTTCAGCCACTTTAGCAATCTGAGTTCTCTCGAGAGGTTTATGCTCTACCTTGGAGATTCTGACTTCAGCATGGTCTAATCTGTTGTTAATACTTTCTATTACACCTTTAAGTTCCCTAATTGACTGCTTCAGTTCCTTCAGCTCTGCTATATCCTTTCAGTATTCTTCATATCGTTCATCTCTTATTTGATTCTGTTTTTGAACTTCCTTTTGGTTGTTATCCACTTTCTCAGCAATTTCTTTCATTGTTTTTTGATTGTTTTCCACTTTCTCAGCAATTCACTTCATTATTTTCATTATACATATTCTAAATTCCCCTTCTGTCATTTCTAGCATCTCTTTATAGGAGGACTCCTCTGCTGTAGCTACCTCGCGATCCCTAGAAGGGGTTACTCTGGACTGGCATTTCATGTTCCCAGGGTTTTTCTGCTGATTCTTCTTCATGAGTGCTTTCTTATACCTGTTTCCTTACCCTAAGTTTCCTTTCACTTCATCTTACACTAAGTTACTATTCCACTGGCCTAAAGTTTTAATGAGTCCCTTTGGTGCAAGACCAGAAGGATGAGAAGAGTGAGGAACAAGACGGGAAAAAGATTTACAAAAAAAATAAGAAAGAAAAAAAGAATAAAAGAGAGAGAGAGAAAGAAGAGGGGGTGAGTAAAAGAGTAATAACAAAAAGAAGAAAGGCACCAAAAGAAAGAAACAGGAGTAATATAGGTGTATATAGGGTACTATGACCCATCCTTAAAGACCCCAAACCTCGGGGGTTCTGGGTTGGGTTATGCCCTTGAAGTCAATAGCTCTTTGCCAGCCAGCTCAGACACAGTACCCCACCTCCATCAGGTAGAGGGGAATGACAAAAATACTATAAATAAAACCATAACAAAGAAGCAAACATCCTAATAGGATAAAATTGAGGGTGAAAAAAACAAATGATAGGGGCTGAAAAACACTGGAAAAAATGAAATTCTAGTTTTTAAAGAAGGCAAGAATGGAAAATTGTATTTAAACTAGAATAATGAAACAAAAAAGAAAAATGTCAAAAAAAAACTATTGAAATTAAAAAAAAAAAAAAACCGAAACCAAAAAACCAAACAGTATATATATCTTGATAAATACTGTCTGGGCAACAGGTGATCTTCTGAGGGATGAGAAGTTAATCCCAATGTTGATATAGCCATACAAGATGGAACCTAGAGGCCTCAGCCGATTTCACAGAACCTGAAGGCTTAGGAGCCCAAATGTCTCCTCAGCCCACTTAAAAGTCACTCCAGACCGTGAACATTGGCCAAGCAGAAGCTTTCCAAGGAAACCACTTATCCCTGGGATCTCTCCTG
>NW_003853177.1:8857-10291 GCF_000181295.1 Otolemur garnettii
GTGTTCCGAATACATTAGTCCTTATAGAAAATAACAAACAAACACAAAAACAGAAACAGGAAGAATGGGATCCTGTGTTTTCCATTATGGATGGAACCCGAGACCCTTCGCTTAAGGGAGACCACGCAGACACACAGAGACAGATAGGGCACGTCCTCACCTACCAGAGGGAGCGAAATCATGTGCCCTCAGGGACACAGTGTGGAGTGATAGAGAGGTGGGGAAAGCTTCGAGGGAGAAAGAGGGTGTGTGTGTGGTGGAGGTTGAGAAACTGCCTGATGGGTCAGGGTTATGTTGTTCTGGTCGTGAAGACCCTGAAAGCTCCGAGCTCAGCCCTCAGCAGCAACACACCCAGGGAGCCAAAGACGTACACTGGACCCCAGGGACGTTTACCCCAAACAGCTTGTTGCTCACACACCCTGATGATCACCTGAGCCTTGAGCGACTCTTTCACTGTCTCGGTGCTGGTGCAGGGTCTGGCCACCAGTCCGAGGGGGTCAGGCTCATCATGGTGGCACATTCTGAAGGCATGGTGTGGCTGTGGCCCTGTCTTGGAAAGGCTGTCTAGGGCCATGGCACTGGCAGGGGAGGCGCCGTCCCGGGGCCCACGGCCAGGCTTCAGGGTCCTGGAAGGCCTCTGAGGAGAGAGAGGTGCCCTGTGTTTACCCGGTCCGCTATCTCTTGTCCCAAGGCTGGTGGCTGTCACCAATCAGCTCCCACTGAGAGCTACTCAGTGCCGTCTGCTGCCAACACCCACAGCCTGCAGGAATGCTGAGAAATCCAGGCAGAACTGCCAGCCAACACTTCCCTTGCCACATCAGGCCTGAGGTGGTAGGCAGTGGCCCACCGATACTGGCCTTGGGACAAGCCAGTACACGGACAAGCCCTGCCTCGGTGTCCACACCATGCCCAGGCTCTGATCAACACAGTGATCCCCCGGTCTCCCTGGGGGTTGGGGAGGTGGGTCATGCCTTTAATCCCAGGAATTTGGAAAGCGACGTGAGAGGATCCCTTGTCCTCGGGAGTTCCAGACCAGCCTGAGAATAACTAAGACCCAGTCTCTACTAAAAATCAAACAATTACTCAGGCATGGTTGTACACACCTATAGTACCAGCTACTTAGGAGGCTGAAGTAAGAGGATCACTTGAGCCCAGGAGTTTGAGGTTGCTGTGACCTATGCTGATGCCGTTACACTGTAGCCTGGGTGACAGAGTGAGATCTTATCTCTTAAAAAGAAAAAAGTATCCAGCTCAGTGCCTGTAGGACAGTGGTTACAGTGCCATCCACATACCCCCGGGTGGCGGGTTCCAACCAGGCCCAGGCCAATTAAGCAACTGCAACAACAACAAAATAGCTGGGCATTGTGGTGAGTGCCTGTAGTCCCAGCTACTTGGGAGGCTGGGGCAAGAGAATTGCTTAAGCTCAAAAGTTGG
>NW_003853178.1:0-10288 GCF_000181295.1 Otolemur garnettii
CGATTTCTCAGCTTTCCTTGCAGCTGACAGCAGGCACAAACATGTGATCTCAGTTCTGCCCTTGTGGGGCACCTGGACTCAGAAGAAAGTAACACGAGGAAGTAAGTGTCCAATGTGGAGCTTTATGATCAAGGTGGCAGCAGAGGCATCTGGCAATTGGGGGCACAGGTGACAGAGATTCTGACTGCCATGGCCAGCAGCAGTGGCCATGGGGCTTTGCCATAGGGACCTCCCCAAGACAGTTTGAATTTTCTTTTTTCTTTGTTATCTAGCCTAGGATTATTTGAGCTCTCTTAATAGACTTTTAAAAATATTAATTGATTTATTTTGAGACATAGTCTCACTATGTTACCCTCAGTAGAGTATGGTAGCATCACAGCTCACAGCAACCTCAAACTCTTGTGCTTAAATGATTCTCTTGCCTCAGCTTCCCAAGTCGCTGGGACTACAGGCCTCCACCACAACACCGGCTACTTTTTGTTCTAGTTGTCATTGCTGTTTGGTAGGCCTGGGCTGGATTCAAACCCGCCAGCTCAGGTATATGTGGCTAACACCCTAGTCTCTGAGCTACATAGGCGCCAAGCAAACGAAGAGATTTTATTGAGAAAGAACAAAGAGAACGTTTAGAGCACTTCCAAAGAGACTTGGAAGTGGATCTTTCTCATGAAGGAGAAAAGGTGAGAGACACCTACAGTACTTTTTAATGCCATTGGGGGCCATACTACATAATGTTATATTACTTAATATAGCCTCTTCTCCAATGCTTTTTTTCTTTTTTTTGAGACAGAGGCTCTCTCTGTCTCCCTGGCTGGAGTGCAGTTGTGTAATATTGCTCACTGCAGCCTCAAACTCCTGTGCTCAAGCGATCTCCTGCCTCAGCCTCCAGAGTAGCTGGGACTACAGACATGTATGTAGCACAATGCCTGGCTATGTTTTAGACACAGGATCTTACTATGGGTCAGGCTGGTCTTGAACACATGAGATCAAGCAATCCACCCCCTGTGGCATATCAGAGCGCTGGGATTACAGACATGAGCCTCCACGCCTGGCCTTAAACAGTTTTTATACGAAAAGTCGTAGACCATCAACTGAGAAAGGAAAGACATTTTGCGGCAAATATGGTATACACGTACAAAGCTTTAATATATTTCTTATATATATAATACATATATTTCTTATAGAAAATATTGATGTTGGCTTGACTCACCTGTCTCACACCTGTGATCCTAGCACTCTGGGAGGCCTAGGAGGTGGATTGCTTAAGACCAGTAGTTGGAGACCAGCCTGAGCAAGAGCAAGACCCCCATATCTGCAAAAAGTAGAATAATTAGCCAGGTGTGGTGGTGCATGCCTATAGTCCCAGCTACTGGGGAGGCTCAGACAGAAGGATCACTTGAGCCCAGGAGTTTGGGGTTGCTGTGAGCTATGATGATGCCAATGCACTCTACCCTGGGGCAGCAGAGTGAGACTCTGTCTCAAAAAAAAATTTTTTTTGAAAAAAATCTTCATGATCAAGAAAATATAAGTGAAATGTAAAATAACAGACTGGAGGTGTTATATTGACCTATTAGTTAGTACATTTTAAAAATGCCACCATTGGGTGGCGCCTATGGCTCAAAGGAGTAAGGCACCAGCCCCATGTGCCGGAGGTGGTGGGTTCAAACCCAGCCCTGGCCAAAAATTGCAAAAAAAAAAAAAAAAAATGCCACCGTCAGGCCCTGATTCCCCCTGGAACATTTATTTTCAACCAGTGTGCTTCAAAAATATTTAAAGATTATGCATTAAATTTTTTATGGAAAGAAGATCCAAGCACAATCAACAGCATTGAAGTTGCTTTAGGTGGGCTAAGTCAGGGAGGGGAGATTTAAGGACTTTGGTCTTCTGAAAGGTCAGAAGGTTGCCAGCTGCTTCAGTTCACTAGGCAAGGTAGGGAGACCCTAAGCCCTCCTCCCAAGGCAGGGGCTGACGCTAAGGCCAGGAATGATGTCACATAGGCATTGCTGAGGTCACAGAAGGTTGCCTGGCCTCCCCTCTGACTCCTTCAGTGCCACCCAGTCTCCCCAGCCAGCTGCCTCCTGCACATATCTGCACACACACGAAGGCGAGGAAGGGTCAGAGACCATCAGGCCACTCTTAGGTACACAAAAGTGGTGGGGGAAAAGGGGAGGAGTCGGTATCTGGGATCCACCTGGCCTTCCCAGTGCTGGGAAGGGGAGGCTCCTGTTGTGGCTATGCAGGTGCATGGGGGTGGGGGGTACAGGGGAGGGGGCAGCAGGGACAAGGGGATTTGTTTCTCTTGCCCACTGAATTAATCTTCACCTTCATCCTCATTCCTTGTCCGTCCTCCTTTGCCTTCCCCCCTCCCTCCTGACACTCCCCCCCACTGCCCACCCCCAACCTCTAGCTGACCATGGCATCCGAAGCAGAGAAAACATTCCAGCGGTTCGCTGTCCTTGGAGACTCCTCAAGCAGTGGTGCTGAAATAAACAACAAGAACTTGTCCAAGCTGTGCCAGGACTGTGGCATCACGGATGGCAAGACGGTCACCTCCGAAGATGTGGACGCTGTGTTCAACAAAGTCAAGGCCAAGGATGCCGGAACCATCACCTTTCAGCAGTTCACAGAAGCAATGAAGGAACTGGGCCAGAAGCGCTTCAAGGAACAGAGCCCAGACCAAGGCCTGGAGGACATTTTTAAACTCATGGAGGGCAAGAATCCAGCCACCACTGGTGGTCACTGAATGAGGTCCTCTCACAGCAGCCTGGTCAGAATAAGTCCGCTAGACAAAGAAAAGTCCACCGTCCCTCTGTGCCCTGGACTCCCTCCCCTTGGGTGTGGATGGCTCTAGCTAGAGCGCCTGCGCACAGGTGGCTCTGGGCCGTAAGAGAAGCGGCCCCACGCCCGAGGAAGATGAAGGGCTGCGAGGACTTGTTCCATGGATCTTAGGGCCATCTTGGAGGAGGAGGAGGAACCAGGCTCAAATCCATTCTTTGGCTTTTACCAAGCCGCATCGGCAGGTGCCGTGGACCGGCACACTGACACCAGCAAGCACACCGGCAGCCATGAGGAGCACTTAGACGACAGTGGCAAGGGCAAGGACATTGCAGGACCGGAAGAGACCACTGATAACTCAGGCTATGGGAGGGGCTACAAGGGTGATGGCACCTACGACAAGAAGAATTAGACAGGAGCCTCCTCTGGGCCTGGAAGCCCCCTCATCCTACATCTGTAACACCGGGGAGCTGGGGAAACAATAAACATCTGTGTGTGCAGACAAAAAAAAAAATGAAAGAGTTCCTGAAAGGTGAAAGGGATTGGGGAGATCTAAGAGTGAAAGGCTGAGGTGGAGGTCATATAGAAATGTCAGGTTCAAAGACCCAGGGTCGGAGTCGGGGTTGCAGCGGGAGAAGATCTCAAGTTGAGTAGAGAAAGTCTAGGGAAGACCGGAATGGGAGGAGATGAGGAGGGTCGGGAAAATTCCTCAAGTGACTTAGAGCCGTCCCTGATTCCTTGTATCAGGGCCCATGGGTAGAGAGAAGTAACGGGTTTAGGGTCTCGGTTTCTGGGGGGAGGCGGTTTCCCGCAGAGAAAGAGGATATGAAGTCTCTGATGGTGAATTTCCTCTGGGCGGATATCCTTGGTATTGCATTGGTCCTCAGTAGCCATTGGATCGACGTATTCCGAATACATTAGTCCATATAGAAAATAACACACACACATACACACACACACACACACACACACACACACACAAACAGGAAGAATGGGATCCTGTGTTTTCCATTATGGATGGAACTGGAGGCCCTTTTCTTAAGGGAAACCAGGCAGACACACAGACAGATAGGGCACGTCCTCACCTACCCGTGGGAGCGAAATCCTGCGCCCCCGGGGACACAGAATGGGGAGTGATAGAGTCTGGAGGCCGGAGACGCTGGGAGGGAGAAAGGGGGTGTGTGTGTGGTGGAGGTTGAGAAACTGCCTGATGGTCAGGTTTACATGTTTCCGGTCGCGAAGACCCTGAAAGCCCTGAGCTCAGCCCTCAGCACGCAACACACGCCAGTCTGAGGGGTTCAGGCTCATCAGGGTGTTCGAGGTGCCTGTGGCCATGTCTTGGAAAATCTATCTAGGGCTGCGGCACTGGCAGGAGAGGCGCCATCCCGGGCCCATGGCCAGGCTTCCGGGTTCGGGAAGGCCTCTGAGGAGGGAGAGGTGCCCTGTGTTTACCGGCTCTGCTACCCCTTCTCCCAAGGCTGGTGGCTGTCACCAATCAGCTCCCACCGAGAGCTCCTCTCTGTCGTCTGCTGCCAAAACCCACAGCCTGCAGGAATGCTGAGAAATCCAGGCAGAACCGCCAACCAACACTTCCCTTGCCACGTCAGGCCTGAGGTCCTGGGCACTGGCCCACTGATGCTGTCCTTGGAGATGCACAGAGCAGCCCTCCCTCACTGTCCACAACATGCCCATGCTCGGATCAACACAGTGGTCCCCTGGTATCCCTGGGGGGTGGGGAGGTGAGTCATCCCTATAATCCCAGCTTTTTGGGAAGCGATGTGAGCGGATCCCTTGTCCTCAGGAGTTCCAGACCAGCCTGATACCGACTAAGACCAAGTTTCTACTAAAAATCAAAAAATTACCCAGGCGTGGCTGTGCACACCTGTAGTACCAGCTACTCAGGAGGCTGAGGTAAGAGGATCACTTGAGCCCAGGAGTTTGAGGTTGCTGTGACTGATGATGATGCCACTACACTGTACCCTGGGTGACAGAGTGAGATCTTATCTCTTAAAAAGAAAAAAGTATCTGGCTTGGGGCCTATAGTACAGTGGTTACAACTCTGGCCACATACTCCCAGGGTGGCCAGTTCGAAACCAGCCTGGGCCAATTAAGCTACTGCAGCAACAACAACAAAAAGAATAGCCATGCATTGTCGTGAGCACCTGTAGTCCCAGCTACTTGGGAGGCTGAGGCAAGGGAATCAATTAAGCCCCAAAGGTGGAGGTTGCTGTGATTCCATGACACTCTAACCAGGGTGACATAGTAAGACTCTGTCTCAAAAAAAAAGAAAAAATATCCATATAAAAAAAGTTGAATTAGATCCCTACCTTACCATACATAAAAAATAAAATTTCACATGTCTAAAAGACCTAAGTATGTGGCTCGGTGCCCTTAGCTCACTGGTTAGGGCACCAGGGCACATACACTGAGGCTGTTGGATTCGAACCCAAACTGGGCCTGCTAAACAAGAATGACAACTGCAATAGAAAAATAGCCAGGCGTGTTGGTGGGCGCCTGTAGTCCTAGCTACTTGGGAGGCTGAGGCAAGAGAATTGCTAAAGCCCAAGTGATTGAGGTTGCTGTGAGCCATGACTCCACAGCGCTCTACCAAAGGCAACATAATGAAACTCTTTCTCAAAATAAAAGAAAACAATAATAAAATAAAGACCTAAATGTGAAAAGCAAATCTTTAAAGCTTAAAATATTAGAGATACACACACACACACACACACACACACACACATTGAGCTACATATGTGATGTATATTATGAAATTACATTATTAAACTTTTTTGTCCATAGGCTAAAGAAGGATTCCTTAAATAAAACCTAAAACTAGTATGGAGATTTTTCAAAGAACAAAAAGTAGACCTAACATTTGATCCTGCAATCCCTCTACCAGGTATTTACCCAGTGGAAAAAAAGACATTGTATAAAAAAGGCACTTGTGGCCAGGTACAGTAGCTGACCTGGTCACACCTGTAATCCTTGCACACTTGGAAGCCAAGGCAGGTGGATTGCTTGAGCTCACAGCTTAGAGACCAGCCTGAGCCAGAGCAAGACCTCGTCTCTAAGAATAGCTGGGCATTCTGGCAGGTGCCTGTAGTCCCAGCTACTTGGGAGACTGAGGCAAAAGAATCGTTTAACCTGAATAGTTTGGGATTGCTGTGAGCTGTGATGCCATAGCACTCTACCAATGGTGACAAAGTGAGACTCTGTATCAAAAAAAAAAAAAAAGGCACTTGCACACAAATGTTCATAGCAGCACAATTCCTGATTGCAAGGACGTGGTAACAACCCCAAGTGTCATTGATACATGAGTGGATTAGAAAAATATGGTATACATATTCCATGGAGTACTACTCTGCCATAAAAAACGATGGTGACCTAATATCTTATGTAACAACCTGGATGGAAATGGAGACTAGTCTCCTAAGTGAAGTATCAAAAGAATGGCAAAACAAACACCACGTGTTCTCAGTACTGAATTGGAACTAGTTGATCAACACCTATGTGCTCATGGGGAAGCAAAACTCAATGAAATTTGGGGGAGGGAAAGGGATAAGGGGAAGGGAAAATTCCCACCCAACAGGCACTTTAAATGGGTTCATTACACACTTTCTGGGTGAGAGGCACACCTGTAACTTTGACTTAAAATTTACAAAAGCAGACCATGTAACCAAAATATATATACCCCCATAATATACTGAAATAAACGTTAAAAAATAAATAGGATGGGTGCAGTGGCTCACGCCTGTAGTTCTAGCACTCTGGGAGGCTGAGGCCAATGGATTGTCTTAGCTCACAGGTTGGAGACCTGATTGAGCCAGAGCCGGACCTCATCTCTAAAAGTAGCCGGGTATTGTGGTGGGTGCCTGTAGTCCCAGCTACTTGGGAGGCTGAAGCAAGAGAATCACTTCAACCCAAGAGTTTGAGGTAGCTGTAAGCTATGACTCCATGGCACACTACCAAGGGCAACAAAGTGAGACTCTGTCTCAAAAAAAACATAATAATGGTAACAAAGTTAAAAATAAATAAATAAAACCCAAGTATATAAACTGCAAAAGAAAAGGATTGATAACATTGAATCTGTTCAAACTGAAAATGAAAAAGTTCTGTTTACACAAGCCCCCATTAAAA
Organism: Otolemur garnettii; assembly: GCF_000181295.1. NCBI lineage: Eukaryota > Metazoa > Chordata > Mammalia > Primates > Galagidae > Otolemur > Otolemur garnettii. The sequence continues at coordinate 6,913 of NW_003853178.1, forward strand.
AAAAAAAAAGGATAAGCCACTGACCTGGAGAGGAAGCTAGTAGCACATGTAACTGACAAAGAATTAGCAACTAGATTTTCAGATCGTAATAATTAAGATTTGTCAAAAGCCATGACTAAGAAGCTAAAAAGGCAAGCCACAGGATGAGTCAGGCATCTGTTGAACAGCCCCCCAAAATTTTAATTTCCTACGTTATAAGTAAACCTCACTGAAGTAGACACCATAAGCTTGATTTCTCAGCTTGCCTTGCAGCTGACACCAGGCACATTCATGTGATCTAAGTTCTGCCCCTGTGGGGCACCTGGACTCAGAAGAAAGTAACAAGAGGAAGTGTCCAATGTGGAGCTTTATGATCAAGGTGGCAGCAGAGGCATCTGGCTATCGGGTGCACAGGTGACAGAGATTCTGACTACCATGCCCAGCAGCAGTGGCCACGGGGCGTTGCCAGAGGGACCTCCCCAAGACAGTTTGAATTTTCTTTTTCTTTATTATCTACCCTAGGTTTCTTTGAGCTATTTTAACGGAGTTTTAAAAATATTTATTCATTTATTTATTTACTTTGAGACAGAGTCTCACTATGTCATACTCAGTAGAGTGCTGTAGCATCACAGCTCACAGCAACGTCAAACTCTTGGGCTTAAGTGATTCTCTTGCCTCAGTCTCCCAGTAGCTGGAACTATAGGCACCCGCCACAATGCCCAGCTATTTTTTGGTTGTAGTTCCCACTTTTGTTTGGCAGGTCTGGGCTGGGTTTGAACCCAGCAGCCCTGGTGTATGTGGCTGGCACCCTAGCCATTGAGCTATAGGAGCCCAACCTTTTTTGAATTTCTAATTTAAAAAAATTGGAGTGCAAATAATCTGAGACTTACAAGAAAGTTGCAGATATATTACATAGGCTTTGCACATATTCAAGCTTTCTAAATGTTAACATTTTATATAATAATAATGCAATTATCAAACTCAAGAAATTAACCACGATACATTACTACTATCTAATTTAGAGACCTTATTCAAATTTTATCAATTGCCCCACTAATGTCCTTTTTCTGGTCCAGGATCACACTTTGTCCTTAGTCATCATGGCTCCTTCAGTCTGGGCCAGTTGTTCAGTCTTTCTTTTTCTTTCATGATCTAGACACTTTGGAAGGGTACTAGTCAGTTATTTGTTGAACATTCCTCAATTTGGGTGTTTCTGATGTTTTCTCCTGATTCAATTCAGGTTCTGCATTTCTGCAAGAAAGCCACAGAAATGAAGGTGTGTCCTTCTTAGTGAATTATGTCAGGAGTCACAAGTTGTCAATATTCCCCTTTTCTGGTGATTTTAATGTTGATCACTTTTATTATTTTTTTTTGTAGAGACAAAGTCTCACGTATCATCGTCGGTAGAGGGCTATGGCATCACAGCTCACAGCAACCTCCAACTCCTGGGCGAGGTGATTCTCTTGCCTCAGCCTCCCAAGTAGCTGGGACCACAGGTGCCCGCCACAACACACGACTATTTTTTTGTTGTAGTTGTGATTGTTGTTTCGCAGGCCTGGGCTGGATTTGAACTCACCAGCCCCAGTGTATGAGGCCGGCGCCCTAGCTGCTGAGCTATATAGGCACCGAGCCAACAAAGAGATTTTATTAAGAAAGAGCAGAGAACGTTTAGAGCACTTCCAAAGAGACTTGGAAGTGGGTCCTTCTCATGAAGGAGAAAAGGTGAGAGAGACCTACAGTATTTGTTCAATACCGCCAGAGGCTATACTACATACTGTTACATTACTTAATGTAGCCTCTTCTCCCATGATTTTCTTTTTATTACAAGACAGGAGCTCTCTGTCTCCCTGGCTGCAGTACGGTAGTGTAATATAGCTCACTGCATCCTCAAACTCCTGTGCTCAAGCAATCTCCTAGGTCAGCCTCTGGAGTAGCTGGGACTACAGACATGCATGTACCACAATGCCCGGCTATTTTTTAGAGACAGGATCTTGCTCTGGCTCAGGCTGGTCTCGAACTCATGAGCTCAAGCAATCCACCTGCCTTGGCCTCCCAGAGTGCTGGGATTACAGTCATGAACCACCATGTCTGGCCTTATACAATTTTTATATGAAAAGTTGTAGACCATAAACTGAGAAAGGAAAGACATTTTCCAGCAAATATGATATACATGTACAAAGAGTTAATACATTTCTTATATATATAACACATATAAATATTTTTAATTTTTCTTACTTATTCATGTGTATATAAAGTTTCCACTTTTGCCTTCACAGAATTAAAATGGCTAAATTTAATGACAATAAGAATACTTAACATAACGACTGAGAACAAAAACCTCATAAGGAACGAATGAGGATGAATACACTCAGAAAAGAAATCAGATGACTGCTGAAACAAACTATTAATAGTAATAATGCAAAGAAAGTAACATTCACATTGCCAGATGGAAGTATGTCTATTATAGAATACTTTGATCAGTTAACTTCTTCTTCTTATTTTGTTTTTTTCCAAAGTCTCAAAAAAATAGACAACTAATGTTTATAAATAAAAGTAAAAGATAATTTTAAAAAAACAGATCATACAACATCTTACAGACAACAGAAAAAGAAATACTTCAAAATCATTCTACTTAATCTGGATACACCTGATATTAAAATTGGACAAAATATATTATTATAAAGGGGAAATTACAAACATATTTCACTTATTAATGAGGATGCAATATGATAAACAACATATTAACATGTTGAATCAAAAATTAATGTTTAAGTAATGTACTGTGGTCCAAATTAAATACAATTTATATGAGAATTACTCACTAATTTCTTTTTTTCTTCCTTGCCCACACCCCCTCCCTCCTTCTCTGTCTGGTCTCCCCTTCCCTCATGCCCCACTGTGTCATTAATTGTCATGAATTGTCTTCATATCAAAGTTGAATACATAGGATTCTTACTTCACCATTCCTGTGATGCTTCACTAAAAATAATGTGTTCCACCTCCATCCAGGTTAGTACAAATGCTGTAAAATCTCCATTATTTTTTATGGCTGAATAATATTCCATGGTATATATATACCACAGCTTACCAACCCATTGCTGGGTTGAAGGACATGTAGGCTGTTTCCGTGTTTTAGTGATTGTAAATTGGGCTGCAACAAACAGCCTAGTACAAGTGTCTTTATAATAAAAGGTTTTTTTCCCTTCTGGATAGAATCCCAGTAATGGGATTGCAGGATCAAATGGGAGGTCTAGGTTGAGTTCTTTAAGATTTCTCCATACTTCCTTCCAAAAATGTTGTATTAGTTTGCAGTCCCACCAGCAATGCAAAAGCGTTCCTTTCTCTCCACATCCGCACCAGCATCTGCAGTTTTGAGATTTTGTGATCTAGGCCATTC
>NW_003853179.1:0-2414 GCF_000181295.1 Otolemur garnettii
CCTGGGCCTGCTTAACAAACAAACAAAAAAAATAGTCGGGTTTTATGGCAAGCATCTATAGTCCCAACAACTAGGGAGGCTGAGGCAGAAGAATAGCTTGAGTCCAAGAGTTGGAGGTTGCTGAAGCTATGGTGCTACGGCACTCTGAGGGTGACAAAGTGAGAATCTGTCTCAATTTTTTTTTAAAAGGAAAGTTCCAAGATTAACAAAAATCAAGAAACATAAAATCCACAGAGATGGAAAGGAAGGAACCCCTTGCAGCAACACTGATAAGCCGGGCAAGTTCAAACTTACATGGGCCTTTTAGAGAAAACGCTGTCGACTGTGTTTCTTTGAAGTGAAATAATGGACCATACACAGTCTGTTTCAGAGCTTTCTTTGTGATTTAGGTATCCTGTGAAATTATCTTCTTCCTACACTCTATTGTATCATACAGTTCAATAGTTAAAAATAACCAAAATACCATCATTGCATATAACAACAATTACAATTATTCTCTAATGCCATGTGAAAACATCATTGTCCAATTTCCCTGATCATTCTAAATATGCCTCTGATGAGGTATCCTCTTTTTTCTTTTTTTTTTCTTTTTTTGCAGTTTTTGGCCGGGGCTGCGTTTGAACCCACCACCTCTGGAATGTGGGGCCGGCTCCCTACTCCATTGAGCCAGGCGTCGCCCTTGAGTTATCCTCTTATTAGAATCTAAATAAGTATCACACATTATATTGGTTGAAATATCTCCTAATTCTTTTTTAATCTATAACAACCCCTCTACCACGTGCTTCTTTCTGTTTTTTTCTTAGACAGAGATGCACTTTGTCAGCCTGGGTAGAGTGGCAAGGCATCACAGCTCACAGCAACCTCTAGCTCTAGGGCTTAGGCAATTCTCTTGCCTCAGCCTCCCAAGTAGGTGGGAGTACAGGTGCCAGCCACAGCCCTGGCTTATTCTAATAGACGGGGTCTGGGTCTTGCTCAGGCTGGTCTCCAACTCCGGAGTTCAGGCAAACCACCTGCCAAGGCCTCCCAGAGTGCTAGGATTACAGGGCTGAGCCAATATGCCTGGCTTGTGGGTTGAACTTTTTGCGGAAGTGCCAAGCTGCTTTCCACGGTGGCTGCATCATTGTACTTTCCCACCAGCCCTGTATGCAAGTTCTTCCCAATTTTACCAGATACTACTTTTCCACTTTTATTGTTATTCTAGTCATTCAAAGTAGGTGTTAAAGGGTATCCCCTCAGAGTTTGTGCTTGTGATTTCTTTCTTTGTTTCTTTTTTTGTTTTTGTTAAGACAGAGGCTCACTCTTTTGTCCTGGTAGAGTGCTCTGGTGTCATCATAGCTCAGGGCAACTTCAAACTCTTGGGCTGAAGGGATCCTCTTGCCTCACTCTCCAGAGTAGTTGAGACTACAGGCATCTGCCATGATGCAGGCTAATTGTTTTTAATTTTAATTTTATTTATTTATTTTTTTAGTAAAGATAAGGTCTTGCTCTTGCTAAGACTGGTCTCAAACTCCTGAGCTCAAGTAATCCACCCACCTCTGCCTCCTGGAGTGCTAAGATAAGGTGAGAGCCACCGCACCTAGCATTGATTTGTGTTTTTCTGATCACTGATGTTGTCGAGTAACTTTTCTTCTCTACAGAAAGCAGAGACCTTGCAGCATGAGATCCCTGCACGTCCGATTCCATCCTGTGCCAGCCTGGTCCTCCTTGGCAAAGCCATTTAGCCTCTGAAGACCTCCGTTTCCTGGCACAATGAGTACTTACTGAATCTGTGTCTGTCTAGGGAAGGAATATAAAAAAGGCTGTGACTTGGTTCTCTGCATGGGAGAATGGACATTACTCTCCGAAGTGAAGGAGAAAAATGGGGAGGTATTCAGAGGGGGGCAGCTGAGATTCATAGCCCAGGGCTTTGTCAGAGGATCCCACCTGGGAAGGAGAGGGGGAGGGTCTCTTTCCTGTGCACTCACTTCTAAATGGGAAAGTTGTGGTACAGCATTAAACCACCCCTCCAACCAGTCCCCCACCAATTGAAGGCTTCAAATGCAAAAAGACAGCTGTCAGTGCAGGACAAAGCACTTCAGGAGTCTAAGTGCCCTGTTTGTCTTGCTGCTGCCCCAGTAGCAAAAAGGCTGTGCATGAGGGCCAGAGCCCAACCAGCAGGTGATGGTAAGTGGGGGGGAGCTGAGCATGGGAATGTCAGAAGTGGGAGGAGTCAAATGGAGGCAGGACATTCTGAGGAGATGGCATCTATCAAAGGTCAGTTATCTGTTTTCTGGGTGATGTACAGGCCCCAGAGGTATTTTTTAAATGTTTCTAATAATGTTGTTACATTAGGGAGTGGATCTGAGTAGGGTAACTTCAGTTAAGTTAAATTGCTTTCGTATATTGTGAGGATTTTGTTTTTACGGAAAAAAAAA
>NW_003853179.1:2550-10284 GCF_000181295.1 Otolemur garnettii
AAAATATCTTAGCAGTCAACTGTTTAGTAACCAAATAGCTGGCAGGTTGCACATGGGCCTTGGGAGCTCCTTTGATCACTGTCCTTAGGGAACAAGGTGCAGGGAAGGTACACACTCCAATTTGACACCCTGTTTTTCTGAGTGGTATCATCTCAGGTTATGTTCATTTTTCTCCATGCACTATAGCTGTCTCCATTCCCTGAACATTATTTTGGAAGAGAAGCATCTTCCTTTTTTTTTTTAAATAATAAATACGGAAGGTATAAATGAGGGCATCAGTGGGGCAGGGCAAACCTGCCAGTGGCTGCCACTCCTTGGGACCCAGCAAATCCCCACCTACCTTGGCAGCCTGGAAAGCACCAGCGGCAGCCCCTGAAAGACCACAGAAGAGGCGCTGCCCCCCAGGAGTTCCTTGGCAAAAAAGAGGAAGGTCACAAGGTATGGACAGTAAGGGGTCTTGAGAATTTCCCTCTCACCTGGGGAGGGAGCAATTAAGCCTTTGAAAAACCACAGGCAACTGGGATGCCGAGGTGGGTGGATTGCCTGAATTCAGGGGTTTAATATCAGCCTGAGCAAGAGTGAGACCCCGTGTCTAAAAATAGCCGGGCGTTGTGGCAGGCTCCTGTGATCCCAGCTACTTGGGAGGCTGAGGTAAGAGAATCGCTTAAGCCCAAGAGTTGGAGGTTGAGCTATGACGCCAGGACACTCCACCGGGGGCAACAAAGCGAGACTCTGTCTGAAGAAAAAGAAAAAAATTAAAAAAAAAAAAACCTCATGCATATGAATACCACAAAGTTATAACGTGGTTTCTGAGTGTGCTCTTTTAAACTTCTTTCTCCTCTCAACAGTTTTGCCCATAGTGAACGGCAAACTTCCCCTTTTTACTATTCCATCAAAGTGCATCGTTTGCCCTCTTGCTTGCAGCAGCTTTACTCCAAGGAAACACATAGAATAAATAGGTTCTCCTGAGTAATAATAGCAAAGCGTAGAGGTTCCCTCCTGCCTTTCCCAGCCCACCTGTCCCCGCCCCTTCCTGCTCCAGGGGTAGCCTGAGGCTCTCCCACCCCTCCCCTGGGCGGAGCCTGCATTAAGGAGAGAGGATTTATCCCACCCTTCAGCCAGCCCCAGGTTCTTTTCGCCCCCTACTCTTCCCGAGAGGATCCTCTGAGGTGATGGGGCAGGCAGTAGCAGCCAACCCAGAATCCGAGGTGAGACTGCAGGATCTAGAGCGGGTGCGGCCTTCCCGCGGTCGCGTGGCCTTGGCTAGAAGGTACAAGCGCACGGCTTTCTCTGGCAAGGGAGAACAGGACCCAGGCACCTTCCCTGCCCTCCAATGTGCCAGTGTACAGCTTATGGCCATGGTGGTTGCAGCCTGGCTGGTGGGGACGTCCGGCGCTCATTCTGGTGGTAGTGAGAAGTTGGGGACTCGTTTGGGGCGCTTTTGGGGGCTAAGTTTTGTGCTCTGGCAAATGTAAGTCGAACCTCCCCCTTTATCCCCTCTAGCCTTCCCAGTCTGTGGGCCTGGGAGCAATTATGTGTAGCCAGAGAGCAAGGGCCGGCGGGAGCACTCGGGTTCGCTGCCCCACTCGGGTTCTCCCCACCTACGTGGGCAAAGGAGGATCTGCCTGCTCGGTTATTAAACCGTAAGGTTGGCTCGGCGACCATTAGCACAGTAGTTAGGGCGCCAACCACATACACCCTGGCTGGTGGGTTTGAACCCAGCCCAGCCCAGCCCAGCTAAACAGCGGTAATAACTGCAACAAAAAATAGCCGGGCATTGAAGCTGCGCCTGTAGTCCCAGCTACTTGGGAGGCTGAGGCAAGAGAATCACTGAAGCCCGGAACTTGGAAGTTGCTATGAGCTGTGACGCCATGGCACTCTACCAAGGCCAACATAGTTAGACTCTGTCTCCAAATAAATAAATAAGTAAATAAACCTCAGAATGCCCTATCCACAGGGGCTGGTGCTTACCGGAATTTACACCCAGAGAAGAAACACTTTCTTTCCTTTAAAGATTTCAGTTTTTGAGACAGAGTCTCACATTGTCACTCTTGGTAGAGTGTCGTGGCATCTTAGGTTACAGCAACCTCAAACTCTTGGGCTCAAGCAGTTCTCTTGCCTCAGCCTTCCAAGTAGGTGGGACTACAGGTGCCCACCACAATGCCAGGGTGTTGTTTTTGTTAGAGACAAGGACTCGCTCTGGCTCAGGCCAGTCTCAAACCTGTGAGCTCTGGCAATCTACCTGTCTTGAACCTGTGAGCTCCAGGAACCCACCTGCCTCGGCCTCCCACAGTGCTAGGATTACACGTGGGAGCCACTGTGCCTGGCCAAAATATTATATATATTTTTTGAGATAGTTTCACTCTGTCACCCTGGTTAGAGTTCTGAGGTGTCATATCTCACAGCAACTTCAATCTCTTGGGCTCAAGTGATTCTCTTGCCTCAGCCTTTTGGGTGGCTAGAACTACAGGCACCTGCCACAAGGCCCTGCTAGTTTTTCTATATTTAGTAGATACAAGGTTGGCTTTTACTTTGTCTCATATCGAACACCTGAGCTCCAGCAGGCCACCTGCCTCAGCCTCCCGGAGCTCTAGGATTTCATGCCTGAGCTACCCCGTCAGGCCCCTCTAATGAATTTTTGACCTAGAAGAATCCTGGTCACATTTGCACATTTGGTGACAAGGCAGGATGAATCCCTACCTTCTCAAGAGGTTTTTGCATTTTCATCTTTCTACTGTTTTATGAAGTAGGGTCTGAAACAGTCACAATTATTAACAAAAGAAAGGATGAAGCTTTATAAACAAATTTCAGCCTTCAAAGATTATAAAAATTAGATGTAATAAAACAAAAATCTCCAAAAGGACAAAAAATACAATTATGCTACTGCCTAACACATGACTGTGTTAATAGTGTGTGTGTTCCTGTTCGTGCTTGTGTTTCTTATTACTGATACTGAAGTGGAAGGTTGGCCTTTGAAAACTCTCACAAGTTCTGTAGAGATATAAAAAGAAACTTTTCCGACTCAGCGCCCATAGCACAGTGGGCAAGGCTGGTGGGTTTGAACCCAGCCAGGGCCTGCTAAACAACAATACCAAAAAAACAGCCAGGCTTTGTGGTGGTCCCCTGTAGTTCCAGCTACTTGGGAGGCTGAGGCAAGAGAATGGCTTAAGCCCAAGAGTTGGAGGTTTCTGTGAGCTGTGACCCTGGGGTACTTGGGGCACTCTACTGAGGGTGCCATAGTGAGGCTCTGTCTCTAAATAAATAAATAAGTAAATAAATAAAATGAGGAATTTTTCCCATTTGTCATAAGTTGTTTGACTTTGATCGTTTTTTAACATGACGAATTTTATGTGTTTGTATTTATACATGTTTTCTTTGATGGATTTTGAGTCCAAGATAGAAAGGCTTTCCCCTGTAGGATGATAAAAGATTTGGCTCATGTTTTACATATTCTATGATTCTGTTCATTGTACATTAAATTATTGGATCCATGTAGAGTTTATCATAGTTTATTGTGTGAAGTACAGAACCTCTTTTGTACCTATCTACCCCCTTTATTCTAAAGCTGTCTTTACCTTAAACTAATTTGGAAAATGTGTTGTCACATACTAAATTCTTTTTGTTTATTAATGTTTGCATGTTTAGGGCATACAGTTTGGTTACATGAATGTATATAGTGGTGAGCGTTCGTGTACCCACCATGCAAATAGTGTGCATTGTAACCAATAGGTAATTTTTTTTCCAGTTCTTGGCTGGGGCCGGGTTTGAACCCACCACCTCCGGCATATGGGGCAGCCCCCTACTCCTTTGAGCCATAGGTGCCGCCTGGTATTATTTTTTTTTTACGGAGTACTGACTAGTTTATTAGGCTTCCATTTGAACAACACTACTTGAACACAAAGCACATTGCTTACACCTCACACAAAGGAAGCAGAATCTGGGGGCTTCCACAAAGCTAGAGTACATAGTTCCACTCATGGTTCTCACAATGTGGCACAGCATTTTACAGAGATATACCAGGGACTGGTTGCAACACCATCTTCCAGAGAGGACACTATGCAGCCTCAGCAGACATTTTACCTGGAGGTAGCAGAAACATCTCATTTCATAGTATGAATCACTCACAGGTGAACTTGTGACATGAGTCCTCAAAGAGGAGACCGGCAAACTGTAGCTCTGAGAAGCAGAAAGAACCTGTGCTGTCATTCATTTCTTAGCTTTCTGGCAGGTGAGATCTCACAATTACAAATTAAAGTCCAAGGAAAATTTTTTTTAAGGAATCAAATCTAGTAAGCAGGAGAGAAGGGACATCTATTAGTTCTCAAATGCATGAAATTTGCATGAAAGAGTTTCTTCACAGGGAAATAATTATTTGACTATTTTATGTGAAAGTTATTGCGGCTTATAGTATCTGGATAATTGCTACTGTACTCCACACAGTGTGTATGTGCACAAATAAAAATCTGTCTCCCAGGAAATTATATTCAAGAGATATTGGTTGAGCATCTACTGTGCACTGGGCATTATGCAGGAAAGTGGGCATAAAATGTTGACTCACACAGGTATGTTTCTGATCCTTATGAAATCTATAATCCAGATAGGAATACCTTGAGTAGTAAATAGGACAGAGTACGTGATTAAACCCTCTGAGAAGGGAAACATAGGTATAGTGGGAATCATGGAAAAGCTGTCTAGTTCCACCCAGGGTCAGGAAAGAAATGTATTTACATGTGAAATCTATACCGAGTTTTGGAGAATGGAGAGGGATTAGATGACAAGAAAGCAAAGAGAGGGGTTCAGGCAATGGCAGCAACATAGGTAAAGAATTATAGTGAGGAGAGGGCGGAGTCAAGACGGCAGACTGCAGCCTGCTTTTTACAGAAGCTCCCGTCCAGAAGGAGGATTAAAGGGCAGAAGTTTAGCAAGTTAGCTGATGTTTTGGAGCAGAGCCAAGAGAGAAGGTTGAAAAGCGCACTTCAACCTTCCTGCGGCGAGCTGCGACTCCAAAAACACAACCAAAAGGTACAAAATCCACCACCAAGCAGATAGGAGTCCCCTCCCCCACAACAAGGGCTCGCAGTTTACTCCATGCCAACAAGCGAGCAGAGTTCAAACTTCCTCCCACTCTATCCCACGGGAGAGACCCCCTAAAAACTGGACCTCCTACCCCTGCTGGCATGCCATGGCACCCTCCTGCCAGGCATAAAACTGTAAAACTGTATAAAACTGTATATATTCCCCACCTACAACATTGAACTCCAAGGAGTCCCCACCCACCCACTCTGAGGTCTGGAGTTTTGTTACCTATGGAATCCAGATTCTTGGGCATCTCCATGAGAGAAGTGGAGGGGGAAGGGGCTGGTGCCATTCTGTGCTGACTGTGGTGCAGGCATGAAGAGAGGAGAGTTGGCTCAGGGAATGCCAGTGCAGCAACGGTGGCATCCTGAGCTGTAAGCTGATACTATTCCAGCCCCATCTCTCCGGGCAAGCAGAGGTTCTGGACAGCAGCCACAGGCAGGGCGCAGATAACTTTCCTGGGTGGGGCACATGCCCTCAGGAGGCTAATGCTGGTGAGACAAAGGCAGTGGGCGGGCAGAGGCTAGAATTGACACCTGAGTGTAAACTGCTATCTGTCTGCTGCCCAGAGCTGAATGCAACCTCTGATTTACAGAGAAATCTACCTGGACAGAAGCCTAATTTAAACACGCAAGGCCCCCCTGCCGAACTCAGATTTCTGGCTGATTTTGCCAGTCATAAACCCTGGGAGCAGTGGCATACTGGCATGAATAGGGTCACAGACCTGGGGGATTACGAGAGACTGGGTGCAAGGTGGGGAAGGAGGTATTAATCTTCCCAGACCAACCCAATTGCCGAGTGGGTCCCTTTGCCCTAATGGAGTGCAGTGGGCCCAAAACTGCTTGCTAGAGTCGCACACCTCACGGGCAGCAGGCTCCTGCTCTAGGCAGGCCCAGAACTGCTTGCTAGTGCAGCGAGCATCCCGCAGGCAGTGGTGGAGGAGTCCTCCATTCCAGGTAGACCAAAAACAGCTTGCTAGAGACACGCACACCCCACAAGGGCCAGGGGAGGATTTCCCTGCTCCAGGCTCCCAAGCTGGGTGGGCCTAGAACTGCTTACTAGAGCCACGCACGCCATGCAGGTAGTGGTGGAGGGGTCTACCACTCTTGGACGGCCCAGAACTGTTTGCTAGAGCACATACATCCCTTGGACAGAGGTGGAGGAGTTACCTGCTCTGGGCTCCTGAGCTGGGAGGGCACAGATCGACTTGCTAGGACCGCACGCGTCCAAGGGGCGAGGGTGAAGGAGTCCTCCGCTTCCCCCCAGCTACTCTGGCAGGGTTCAATTAGGACTGATTTGGTCGCTCGTGTACCCTGCGCTACAGCTCCCATTCCCCCACCACCTCGCTGCTCCAGGGTATAGATCCAGGACTGATCTAGGCAGTACAGTTCCCCTGTTCCACCAGTTGCCCCATAGGGGCCAAACTAGGACTGATCTGCTTGCTAACGATTTCCTGCCTCCCAATTGCCCCGGCAGGCTGAACGAGGTCTAATCCAGCCACGCACACTCCTATGAAACTGCTGCTATTCCACAGCACTCTGGCTGCCCCAGCACCCCAGAACTAGTAGAAAACAACAGACATGCTCTGCCTGTCTCTCTGGGCAACTAGAAGAGGCCACCAAATGAACGGTTCTGATAAGGCGTCCAAACAAGGTAAACTCAGCATGAGGCGGAATCAGTGGAAACACTCTGGCAACTCAAATAACCAGAGTAGATCAACTCCTCCAAGGCAAAATGGGGAAGACACAATTGAAGATCCCATCCACAAGCAAATGGCTGGGATGTCAGAAATTGAGTTCAAAATGTGGATAGCAAATAAGATCAACAGACTGGAGGAAAGGAAGGAATTAGGAAATAAAGAAATCCTTCAAAAGATTTCTCAAGAAATTATTCAAAAGATATCTCAAGAAATTATTCAAAAGATGTCTCAAGAACTCAACAATTTCAAAGATAAAATGATCAAAGATTTTGAAACACTGAGACCAGAGGTTGCAGTCCTCAAGGATCTGAAAGACATGGTGGAATCATCCGTAACAGAGTGCAATAGGCAGAAGAAAGGATCTCTGACTCTGAAGACAAAGCTTTTGAAGAAGCCCAGGAGCGCAAAAATGAAAAGAAATGGAGAGCAAAAACAGATCTCACTCTCAGATTACTCTCGGATAATTTGAAGAAAACTAATATTCGCCTTAAAGGAATCCCTGAAGGTGATGAAGCTGCTTCACAAAAGACAGATGCTCTTCTTCATGAAATTATGAAAGAGAACTTTCCAGACATGCCAAGAGATTCTGAAATTCAGATAGCAGATAGTTTCAGAACCCCAGCATGACTCAACCCGAACAAGACATCCCCCAGACACATCATAATTAACTTCACCAAAGTTAAGATGAAAGAGAACATTCTGAAAGCAGTTAGACTAAGAAAAACATAACCTACAAGGGGAAGAGAATTAGGATGACTGCAGATCTCTCAGCTGAAACCTTTCAGGCTAGAAGAGGATGGTCATCGACTTTTAATCTCCTAAAACAAAATAACTTTCAACCCAGGATCCTGTATCCAGCTAAACTGAGTTTCATATATGATGGAAAAATTAAATACTTTAATGACATTAACACATTGAAGAAATTTGCTATAACTAAACCAGCTCTCCAGGAAACTCTC
>NW_003853180.1:0-4900 GCF_000181295.1 Otolemur garnettii
AGAGTATAATCTAATAGGACACATTAAGCCCAGAACACACACAATGGATCCAACCCTATTACCTTTGCTTGTAGCTACCGCATGTACAACTTCAGGCTGTTTAATGCCTAATGTCTCCTTTAAATACCATGTTCCTCATTCAGTTTTTTGTCTTTTATTTTTTGCCCATTGCATCCTCTGATCCTACTCTCTGAGAAGTTTTTACATTCCAAATCACAGCCCTGAATCTCACCATATCCAGGAAGATTTTCTTCTTCTGGGATCTTAATATACTCCTAGAAAGAATGAAATAACCAAGGAGAAGCTTGCAGTGACCTTTGGAGAGTAGAACCAAATGCAAGATTTAGAGATTCAGGCCTGGAATCCTGAGAAGGATAAGCCGGGGGCAAAAAGTAAGTTTTTGTTTTTGGAAGAAATTCGGGATATTTACTTTTTGCAATGGCATGAAACTTCTCAAGATTACATAGGAGGATTATTTTATCTCTTCCCCTCCCTCACTGATTCTTCCCTTCTTCGTTCTCTATTTTTTTGGAATGTTCTTGCATACTCTTCCAACCTAATTCTTTGAAAAACCTACCTGGACCTACATAGTCTTTCAATAACTTACTCAAGACCTAGGAGGAAAGCAAGTGAGAACACACTTGCTCTTTTCCTCCTCTCCTCTTTCAATCTTGGTTTGTGCTATGGTTGTACCAATGGCAGGGCTAGACCTGAGGCTACAGAGATGATATTTTCTACTTCTAGCCCGGGGCAGGATGAGGAAGCCAGAGAAGTCAAGGGCAAGACTAACAGCAGAGACTTGCAGCCTAAACCTTTCCCAGGTGTTAAATATCACCTACCTTCCTCTCACACAGGCCTGTGAGACATCTTTGCCTCATATAATTTCTGACATTACTGAGTGGATCCAGTGACAGGTAGCTCATTGATCTTCTGGTCCTCTTGGCATAGTTTCTGTTTTTGGCAGAAGTAGTTTAACCAGTTCTTAAGATTTAGCAGAAATCCATTGAACTACATACCAACTCCCACTGGCCCCCATCTGTGGTCTTTGTTTCAAACCTCTGAAATTATATAAACTAAATTTCATTCCTAGCCTATAATTCAAGCATTTGTAGGTGGATTCTTTGCCCTAGAGTCCTAAAATTTTCATGTTCATAGTTCAGAAATTCAAATTTTCTTAACCAGATATGCACTTTATAGTTCTTTTCCTATCCATCAATCTCCTCTGGACAGACTTCAGCTCCTCTGTATTTCTGGCACCACCAAGACCCCAGAGCACGACAAAGGAGAGAATATCCCAGAGAACAGGCTCACACATGGGCCACCTGATCCAAGACAGAATGCGATCTCTTCTACCCCATTTTCAGGCTACTTAGCAGTCTGACCTGGGAATGGAAAGGAACACACACAGTCTGGCATTGAAGGCATAGCTCTTTTAAGTCCTCTGAATAGTCTTGGGATAACCTCCCCTCAACACCTTTTATGCAGATTCATTTACAGAGAATGTGAAGGATGAGGTCTTGTTCTAATGATATTTGAGCTTTTCAGAAGTGTTGGAGGGTAGCTATAACTCCAAAGCCTCAGGAACTCTGCCTCCTGGGAACTTCTGAATCAGTCCTCTCCTGGGACCACAAGGCCCTTCTGGTGTAGATAGGTAGGCACATGGGAGAATAAAACTTTTCTTCATTTTACAAAAGAAGGAACCCCTGTCAATTCAGCCCTACATTGACTGTGTGTAGAGATCTTATATACACACTCACCTTTATATATATAAAATATATATATCACCTTTATATATATGTATGTATCCATGCTCATATGCCTTTGCACACTCAGCACCTTCCATGGATCCAATGAGGTAACTCAGCAATTCTTTTTGGGCTTGCAGGACAAGCTTGTTAGATAGGTACAGTCCAAACCATGCTGTTGAATGGATGAGTGTTAACTTAACATGACTTTACCATGATATTATAAAGTTAAAAATGCAAAAGAAATGTGAACAGGCTCTTACTGGGAAAATACATGTGTTTTACAGACAGCGAAGTCCTATAAAAATTTTTGCTGTAGGGGGAGAATATAAAAATGAGATTTACGTATAAGAGGATATTAGTTAGGAAATATGATTTATTCCTTTATTTTTCAATTTTTTAAAAGGTCATATGAATTATTTATACTCCTCAAGTAATGGGACCAAGTATCAATTTCATCAGGACCTTCTTTCATCTTATTTTCATTTTTTTTCTGCACAGTATAACTACAGTTCAACATTTCTCCTGTTTCCCCTACGGCACCCATAATATGTTTCTCTTATTAATATTTAGTATGCTTATTTAGGTATATATTCATATATGGTCAAATGATTTGGATATTGAGTTTATAATGATATTGCTAGATAACAAGTCTGATATTATTCTTCATTTTCAATCAACACTATCCCCTTTTAACACTATTTCTCAAAAATATATACATTAATTTTTATTGCTCTTCACTACTGAGGAGGGACTCAGAGAATTTTACCCAATGCCCCATAAATTATGTTGATTTTCTTTCAGGATAGTGGGAAGAGTTATTATTAATATTTCAGGCCCAGGCTGTGTAAGGTGGCTCACTCCTGTAATCCTAGCACTCTAAGAGGCCAAGGCAGGTGGATTGCTTGAGCTCAGGAGTTTGGGACAAGCCTGAGCAAGAGCAAGGCACTGTCTCTAAAAAAGTAGCTGGGTGTTCTGTCAGGAACCTCTAGTCCCAGCTACTTGGGAGGCTGAGACAGGAGGATTGCTTGAGCCCAAGAGTTTGAGGTTGCAGTGAGTTATGATGCCATGGCACTCTACCCAGGGTGACAAAGTAAGACTACCCTTCCAATTTTTTTTCTCAGGCCCTATGTGAGAGTTGCCCCTGCTCTCATTCTTTAAGGTGGCTGCCCTTTCCCCCACCTTGGGTAGTTTTCTCACTTGCATGTTTTTAGTACTTGAGAAAGCTCTTCTGTTGATCCTCTGTGTGGAGCACTCTCTTTTTCAGTACTCTATTCTGTGAGGCTTTTTTAGTCTTTTCTAGACTTGCAAACACATCTTCTCAACTCAGGGACACTTTTGGTTTCCACTTGAGTCTATCCATCCCTGTTCTATGCATAGTAATCTGGAAAGTCTTTCAAGGCAGCAAACTGGGATAATTGTTGGGCTCACCTCATTAGTTTCCTAATTTCAGGGATCATTGTCCTTAGTTGCCTCATGTGTAGAGTCTTGAAACCCATTGTGTCCTGCATTTCATTGTTTTTGTTTATTTTGTTTTAGGCCAGAAGTTAAATTTAGTCCCTTTTGCCTGGAAGCTGAAGATTATGGACAATATTTGGACTCTAATTTACTTCATCTTTCATTACCCTTTATTGTAGCTGATCTCAGAAGATGGCCCTCCAAGGTAGCATGCTAGTCAGGATTCAATACCTTGTGCAGTCTCCTTGTCTAGTACCTGGGATGACACTTGGATTTATTTTTGACTAACAGAATGTGTTAGAAGTGAAATTACTTGAATTCTGAGAGAAGCTCATAAGTGGCCTTGCAGCTTCTCCCTGGACCTCTTGGATAGTTGTTCAGGGGGATGTCTGATGCCCCAAGCAGTTTTGTTCTGAGGAATCCCAAGCTAGCCCATCTCATAAAGAGAAGCCTGAGCCCAGCCATGGATAGATGTTGAGTACATCTCAACCTGGGAGCCAGACATGTGAAAAAAGATGCCAAGTTGGACATTCCAGCTACAGCTCATGCCACAAGAATCAAGAAGTTCTGAGGTCCAGAAGACCTGAACTACATGGCTCATTCTAGTTGTCATAACCATGCCCAGTAACCCAATCTGTCTCAGCTGATGACCCACTTATTGTTGTGCAAAACATATTTCCCCACTGTTCCTTTCATGAGTTCATAAAGCACAAATTAATTAGAATAATGAAATGTTAATTACTAGTTGAGATCAGCAGATAAGGAAAACAGAAATCAATATAATGAATCTTTTTTATATCTGGAAAGTGGATCCCTGGCCAACCTCATCCAGAGAAGTCTAGGCCTGGTTGGCTGTGAAGTTAAAACCATGTGTATAAGCTGTGGGAAATCTAGAGAAACCCAAGAATTCCTGACTGGAGAGAGGAACAGGATATAGCCTTCTCATGATGACCACTTCAAGCTAGATGCTGAAGGCCCAAATGCTACTTACTAGTGCTTAGTAAAGTGTAAATGTCTTGTCCTTCTAGTCCTTGGGACTAGGCCAAACTTCCTCCTAGGACAGGCAATGCCTTGGTCAGGTGAGATATGAGGGATACCTTAGACTGTGTAGAAATCTGGTCTGGAGAGTGGGGTCAAGATCCCAGGTGATCATAGCCTGACCTTGTAGCCTAATCATTCTCATTTATATCCCCCATCAATCATCTTAAGGCACTCAGCAGTGTATTTGTCAAGCTCACTCCCCACAACCTGCCTGCAAGGTAGAGTCAAGTTCTGACCCACGTCGTGTCATTCTATATGTTGGATGTTTATAGACTGCAGTGTTTGTTTTGATAACATTTAATTATATAGAGTATATTTACAGGTGTGAGGGAATATGCTATCAATGAATGCTATTATTAATTATTAACCCATTTATGCCGAAGTTTGAAAGTTTTGCATGAAATCCATATATGTTACCTAGAAAAATTCAAGGAACAGTAATTTGAAGAGAAAAAAATACTTGATTGTATTGTTATATATCATTCCAAAGATGGAACACTAGGCAAAACCTTGGCTACAACATACAAAATTACATTTCTGATCTCAGGAGGTGCTGATACCGACTATTAGGTGTGATATTCAATAGAACACTTCACCTGTAAGGCAAATTACATTTTTCACATTCAAAAGTGTTCTTATAAAATTCAGGGCACTGC
>NW_003853180.1:5495-10272 GCF_000181295.1 Otolemur garnettii
TCATTTTATAGAAAAGACACCTGCATATGAATATTTATAGCAGCACAATTTACAGTTGTGAATGTGAAAAAAATCTAAGTGGCCAACAATACATGCATGGATTAATAAAATGTGGTATATGCATGTTATGGAGTATTACTCCATCATAAAGAAAAATAACAATCTAATGTCTTTTGTGACAACTTAGGTGAAATTAGAGACTATTCTTGTAAGTGAAACTTCAAAACAATGGAGAAACAAACACATGGACTCAATACCAAGTTGGAACTGATCAATCAACACTTAAGTGCATATTTGGAAGCAAATCTCAATGAATCAAGCTAGAAGTGGGGGACAGGAGGTGGGTAAATCAAACCTATTGAGTACAGTGCACACTGTCTGCATGGGGTGACATGCTTATAACCTTGACTTAGTACTTTATACAAAAAACAAAACCTGTGTACCACTTAGTATTCTGAAATTTTAAGCTTGAAAAAAAGATAATTGAGAAAAAAATGTTCTGGCTCATTGCAAGTCCACTTGAAGTGTAAAATTTCTAAATTTATATGACTGTTTCTCAAAAAGTCATTGAGGTTGTTACAGCAAGCTTTGTATTTCTTGACAACTGAATTTATATCTGAAGGCTCAATGGATTCAAGTCAAACATCTGTTACTAGTATACATCATATATGATGATATTTTATATGTTACCTTTCTTTATGGTAGATGTAGTAACATTATATCTTATGTAGATATCATGTATCTAACTAATATAATGTACTAATGTTGACCACTGGCTTAGTGATTATATACATGCTATTTCTATCATTGAATCTGTTTTTAACATAGTCTTGATATGGTCTATTTCAAAGACTACCCATACCATGCATTCTATACTTTATCACATTCACAGAAAACTAATTTTGGTTTCCAAATATGTTCAACCTTTTTTTCCAGTTGCTTTGTATCTTAGAACATATAGTTATAGTGTGTGAGAAAAATAGGGGGCTGGAGTGAGATAAAACAATGTGGTTGGCTATAGGAAAAATACAAACACCCTTAAATACTAAAATAAGAAAACTGAGGTTCACTCTATAGACACAAGGGTGCCTTGGATGATTTTCAAAACAATGACCATGTCAGGTTGGGCTTTGAAAAGGTCACTCTGGTAAGAATGAAGCAGGCAAAATAGGAGGCAAAACACTATGGAGGCTGCTTAAGATCAGGAAGTCCTGAACTAAGGAAGTAAGAGAAAAGGAAGTAAGAAAAAATGGTTAGAAAGCTATTCTAAAAATAAATACCTTCAAGTTTGCTATTTTTTTTCTTTTGCTTAATCAAATCTGCATGTGACCTCCTCTATTGTAATCCTTAAATGTCTGATTCTCAAATGGTGTAAAAGAAAAGAAGTAAACAAAAATGATGCCGTTTCTCAAAAACCTTACTCCTCTAGTAAACTTTTCATTTCAGTTACTATACTAATTAGCTCCAGATTTTCACTTTGATTTCTTTTTATAATTTCTTTCTTTTATAATATTCTAATTTTTTTCACACATTTCTTACTTGATTTCATTTATGTCTTCCTTTAACTCTTTGAAAAACTTCAAAACAGTTGTTTTGAAGGCTTTGTCTAACAAAAAGTCATTAGGCTTCTTCAGGTGCAGTTTCAGTTGATTTATTTGGTTCTTCTGAATGGGCCATATTTTCCTGTTTCTTTTTATGGCTTGTGATTTTTTTTTGTTGTTGTTGAAAACTGATCATGCCAATCTTATAATGTGATAATTCTGAAAATCACATTTTCCTTCTGGGCCTCATTTGGCTTTTTATATTTTTACTTATCTCTGTTCTGGGGATCAAAATTAGTCCACAGTTAAAACTTAAGGTTTTCTCAGGTCTTTTTTGAGCCTATGCATTTCCCTGTTTATAAATCAATAGCTTTCTGCTTTCCCTTGCTTAAGTGTTTTCTTTTTAAAAAAAAATTTGAATTAATGAGGGTACAAATATTTAGGTTACATTTTTTTCAATTCTAAGGTAAAGTTCAAATTTAGTTGAACCCTTCATCCAGAGGGCATGCTGAACACCCTCACATTGTACACATTAGGTGAGATCATGCCCATTTCCCTCCCTCTCCCACCAATCATCCTGTTTTTTTCTTTTTCTTTTTCTTTAGAAAGTATTAGAATAATCATTTTATTTAGATTAGACGACACAGAAATCAGCACAACACAGTGACAGAGAGCATGCCTGCTGGTGCCTGATGGCCAAACACGAAGCCACATCCTTGGGAATGTTCCTCAGCCCCTCTGTCTTCAGTTTACTGTTCTGGGTTGTAGAAATGTGAATATGGCCTGCTTTGTTCCTATGATGTTTGCAGCTAGGAAAGTAAATACAAAAATGCCTGAAGAAAATGAATGGTACTTCACAAATGCTACATACATAATTGTTCCATTTGGGGAAGAATAAGTAAGATTGTGGAGCACTGCTGACCTCCAAAGAGTAATCATGGTAGGACACAAGTCAGGGGAGGATGGAATCTTCTTCTTCAACATTGGTCATGGGCATGTTTTGGAGCTATGGGAAAATAATCTACATTATGTGATATAGAGTGAGCAGTGGAGGGGCTGTGAGTCCTATTTTATCATTCAGGGCACTAAAATTTATAGTGATTAAGTGAATTTTCCCAGGTCACATCATTATTATTAATGACTAATAATCCAAGTCAGAGGATGTAATAGGTTGCTGGGGATAGAGATTCCTGAACTTCTGATTCCACTAGATCCCTCCTGGACACAGGATCCAAAATTCTCCTGACTACTTTTCCCAAATCCTCTTCCTCCAAAGATGCTTCAGGGTAACAGTTGATAGCCTGGAGGAGGTACCTGGCCAAAAACTGGGCCAAAAATCTGGACTCAACTCCTGGCATTATATTTCAATCAGTGACCCAACTGCACTGTTTTCACCAATGCAACTGAAGGCCCAGGGGCTGCAAATTTGTGTCCATTTCCCCAGAAATCTCTGTGAGCTGCCTTGTGGTGAGACTTCCCTGTGAAAGGTGACCACCCTGAATGACTAGTGTTTCCTGCACTCCAACTGTCTCAGAACCCAGGATACTCCAAGCCTATGGCCCACAGGACAGTTTCATAAATTGTCCCTTCAAGTGTTAAAACTGGGATGATGAGCAGTTGAGATTAACTGAAAAATTAGCCTGTTGGGCTGCCTAAGTGGGCCAATGAGTAAAGCCTACAAGTTCTCAGTGTCTGTCTGACTCAAGAGCTTCTGATACTGTAATCCTTAAATGTCTGACTCATATGGTGTAAAAGAAAAGAAGTAAACAAAAATGATGCTATTCCTCAAAAACCTTTGGAAGTGGAATCAGTTGTTGGGGTTGAAACAGTGGCGGCCAGTATTTGTGCTTACACCTCAGTAATGAAAAGCAGCAGTAAGTGCTCATAACATGTCTGGTATTTGGAAGACGAAGTTCTTATTGCCCACTCTGGCTCCAGCAAGATTCACCAGCCAGGTGGACACACCTGCCTGTTACAGGGTGAAGGAACTGAGAATGAATAGCTGCTACCACATAACTGATGGCTGACTAACATTGGCTTCAATTTACCAGCAGAATTTGCCTGAAAGATGCAAACATTCAAAGAGATCTGAGAGTTTCAAAATAATTACTCCGGAGAAATTCTGCCAGTCCCATCATTGTATATTTGGAGAGACAGATTCCTTGTGATTTTTACTGCATTGCAGTTTAAACACTAAGATGTCCTTCTGGCCCAGCTGACCCAGGATTCTCAAACAGAGTCCAAGAGCAGCAGGTCCTTTTCTATTTCATGTTGCCTAAGCTGCTGATGCTATAATGAGCCAAGGCACCTTGGGGGTACCTGAAAGAGATCCCAGCACCAGGATTCCAGGGCACTTTGTTTGAGCCATGCCAGTCAGGTGGAAAGTCCCTTTCAGGGTCCCATGCTCACCCCATTGTCCTCCAAGCCTTCCAATTAGCAGAGAGGACCATGGGACCTAGAAATTGTCTTTGTCTGTCTGCCCTTGGGTTCCATTAGGCCCCACCCTTTGGTGAATGTAAAGATGTAGCTTTCAGTAGCTTCAGAATTTTGAAAAGCAAAGTTGAATCCTTTTAGGTTTGTTTGAACCATGCTAAAGTTTCACAGACCTGAACAAAGCCAAGATGACCAATACTTAAGATAGCCTTTGGCACAGAGCAGATCTACTCTTTCTGAACTCTGCAGTGTTGATGGCTTTGTACAAATTCACGTATGTAAAAAGCTCTAGAGACTGATGTAACAGCTTTTTCCTAAACAGCTTTTCCTTCTGGGGAAGTCTTTCAGCACACACTAGTGTTTAAACAATGCCCCTATGTTATAGCCTTAAGAATATGTGCTTGGTGATAAACGGGATTTTCTTTTTCGTATATTTGTTTCAATGCTTCTTAAAAATTGCACTGGTTTCCATTTGACTACTCACTTTCTGCCCTATGTGACGTCTAGCAAAGCCTCGAAAATGCTGCAGGAAAGCTCTGAAATGGTAGATGTTACTACGTGATATCAAAATTAAGTAATTTGGTGGTTAAACAATTTAGAAAGGGTAGAGTGAACAAGTTTTAAGAGATGAGAGCCTTTAAATATACAAATGTAAATATTCAGACTATAAAACAAGAGTCTAATAATTAAAATACTAAATTGTAAATTATAATTAAAATGTGGCATTTCATTTGGAAGACAATCTGCAATCAATTTTTGTTATCTTCATTCATTATTAGTATTTAATTTTATTAACAATTCTT
>NW_003853181.1:0-10269 GCF_000181295.1 Otolemur garnettii
GCACACACACGGACATGCACATGCACACACATGCACACACATGCACACACACGGACATGCACATGCACACACATGCACACACATGGACATGCACATGCACACACATGCACACACATGCACACACATGGACATGCACATGCACACACACTGCCTTAGCTCGGGCTGCCATGGCAGAGAACCACAGCCTGGGTGGTTTATAAACAACAGAAACTTATTTCTCAGAGTTCTGGAGGCTGGAATTCTGAGAGCAGGTGTGGTGGGGTCCAGTTCTGGTGTGGCCTCTCCCTGCTTCTTGGATGGCCGTCTTTCCTCTGTCTGAGGAAAGGGGTGAGGGCTCCTCAGAGCTCTCTTCATAAGTCACTAATCTCACTGATAGGGACTCTGCCCTGGTGACCCCATCAGCTCTCAGAGGCCCCCAACAGCATCGAACTGTGGGCTGGGATTTCAACACATGCATCTGGGGGACACGAACGTTCAGTCTGAGACACATACAGAAATAACTAAATGCAGACATCTATAATAAAGGGGTAAATATGTGCATATTCACGTTTCACATATACTTGTTTCCTTATTGAGAGTCTAAGGGATGGCTGCAAACCTGAATTGGTTATTTGTTGACATTGATGGATATTGCTGTAGCCGCCGCCAGATTGTCCTGCCTCAGCGTCCTGCCTCCGCACCACAGCCCCCAAGCACTTGTTTCATTGCAATCCCAGCAACAAATTTTTAAGAAAAGAAAAATGTGTAAAAGTAGGAAATACAGAAAGAAATTTGTCAACAAGGCAAACCTCTGACCCTGTCCCTCTCCCAAAGTGCCCCAATGCCCTGCAGGGTGGGCAGAGGTGCTGGTCTGCCCGGCACCCCCAGTGCTCCAGTCAGGCGACAAGCCCGTTTCCCCTGACCGCACATGATGCAGAGATGTGTGTGTGCTCACGGACCACACGTATGCTCCTTTGAGGAATAAGGTGCACCCACTTCTCTGTGGTGAGTCTGTCTTTCTCTTAGTGTTTGTAGAAATCTTTAGGTATTAGGGTTAACTGCTCAGTCTCATGCTGACCCTGGCTATCCGCAACCTTGTACTGGGACTGTGTCAGACAGTCAGGGACACGCAGGTGCTCCCTCTCCACACCCTTCAGGACACATACTCCGAAGGTCTGCTCAGACAGCAGCCACGGGGAGGCCCCCGCTGAAGTTCTTGGTATTGGGTGGTACCAGGCTACTCAGGTTCGTCATGTCGAGGGAAACCCCACTTTTCTTGCGTTCTTACATAAGATGGTCAGACATCTATCCATTTTTCATCTTAAGAGAAAATGGACCCTTGCAGGGCTATTCCCATTAAAATCCTGCAAGGTTTTCATGAAGTGTCCTGGAACTTGAGCTCTGGGCGTGGGGTGCCCTCCTCCAGGCATGAGAATGTGTGCCCCACAAACATGCCCAGGCCAGGGTGAGAGGGAGGTGCACAGACTGTGGTTGGGAAGAGAGAATTAGGCATGAGGGGCTGGCTGGCCTGTGCTTTCTTCATCCTTCCTGAGCTGCTCACCAGTCTCACGCTCACAACAACGATCCACATCTCACAATGACAGCATTTGAAGAATTTCAGAGCATTCTGAGATCTGGGGAAGGCATGAGAAATGCCTTTGCTTGGGGTTCTGATTGTTGCTTCAGACAGCACTGTGTCCTCAAATCTGGACATGGGAAGTGTGGCCCTTAGCTGGGCACCTGGAGGGAGTGGCCAGGCCGGTCACCTACAGACAGTGCAGACCTGTGGTGCCTGTTCTGCCAGGCAGTTTGGCTTCTAGACTTGCTCACCAGGACCTGCCACTCCAGCAGCAGGAGGAGCTCGGAGCTTCCTCCCAGCCCTGGTGCCCAATCCTGTTTGTGGTGACAAATGCTAGGAGTGGACCCTGAGTGGCCTTGCATCACTTTCTTGTGTCCCTGGGCTGTGTTGTGGGCTGTGGCAAAGGGGCCTCCTGCCCTGGTGTCCACTCCATGCTTGGGCCCAATTGGGCCACTATTCCCAGCCTCCTGAGGCCAGGGGTCCCTATGCACACAGCTGGGCTAAGTGTTCCTACAACTATGCTCCATGAGGACACCCCCACATCCTGTCCTGGGAATCTCTGCCCCCCTTGACCACAGACATCTGAATTCTCCCAAATCCCTGTCCTTTCTGCTTCTTGGGTTCACATTCACCCATTGTCCTCCTCTGCCCCCCTGCCCCGCTAGGCTCCATGAGGTTGGGGTTTCTGCCTTGTTCTCCCCAGCTGACAGTGCTGGGGCACAGGCCACAGTTATCATGTGTTCATCATCACCATGTTTCTTCATGGAGGCTTCCCGCATACCAGGTGCTGTTCCCAGCATCTGTGTGAACAGAACACTGGCTTGTCGTGGAGGCCTGGGGGGAAGGGGTGGTTTCCTCTGCCCAGCATTCAGATGGGACAGGAGGCGCCGGAGAGCTGGCAGGTTGCACCACCACCTCACTCCTGAGACCCCGAGCCTCGTCATGGGGCTGTGGTCCTCTTCTTTTTTTTTTGGTCTTTTTAAAATTCAAATTAATATGAGGGCACACATTTTTAGAATATATTGTTCTCACTTCCAAGGTAAAGTTCCAGTTGTAAAAGCCCCTCAGCCAGGGGGCGTGATATATACCCAGGAATCGTGCCCATTAGGTGGGAGCCCCCCAAATGCCCTCCCCCCCGTCAATCATCCTCTCCCTCCCCTTTTCTCTTCCCTTGCCCTGTACTCGACTATATTTGTGTTTTATTGTTCTTATGAGCACATAATTGTTTATATATTGGTTTCGTATTCTATGGAGTACATTGGGTATTTATTTTTCCATTCTTGCAATACTTTATTAAGAATAATGTGTTTCAACTCCATGCAGGTAAACCTAAAAGATGGAAAGTCTCCATCTTTTTAATGGCTGCATAATATTCCACATTATACATATACCACAGCTTGTTGTTCATGGGTTGATGGGCACTTAGGTTGCTTCTATGACTTGGTGATTATGAATTGAGATGCAATAAACATTCTGGTGCAGATGTCTTTGTGATAAATTACTTTTATTCTTCTGGGTATATACCTAGTAATGGAGTTGCAGGATCAAATGGAAAGTCAACTTTTAGATCTTTGAAGATTCTCCATACTTCTTTCCATAAAGGTTGTATTATTTGCAATCCAGCTAGCAGTGTATAAGTGTTCTCTTCTCTCCATATCCACTCTAGTATCTGCCTGGGCTCCTCTTTTTCTCAAAAACTCCCTGAGCCCTGGAGATCTTCACATGGACCTGCAGACAGGGCCGTGCCTGATGCATTTGCACAGTTGGAATGTGGGAAAACCACATATCCACACAGAGAGGACCTTGGGGAGGGCACTTTCCACAGGGCAGGGCTCCCTGCAGCCTTGGAAACCGCAAGCTGTGGTGTCTGTCAGTCTGAGTCTCACTGTTATAACAGACCACAGGCTGGGATGCTATAATAAATCTGAATTTATTGGCTCACATCCTGGGGGCTGGGCAGTCCAGCACTGCAGGGCTGGTGTCTGGCTGTGTCATCCTTTGGTGGTGGTGGTGGGAGCGAGAGTGACCAGGAGAAGGCCCAGAAGAAGGAGGCCTCATCCTCCTGTAAGGGACCCACTTGCCCGCTGGTGACCCCAATCCATGATGGGGGCAGAGCCCTCGTGCTGGGTCACCTCCTGCTGCTGCTTGGGGTTATGTTTCCAATGCAGGCTTTTTGGGGAACACGTCCAAACCACCACAGTGTGGGAGATCAGCGCGAAAAAGCAGAACACCAGGCGTGTTTTACTGTGTGATTCACATTTAACTTAAAAACACTTGAAGAAAAGAGATTGGAAAGGAACACACCAAAATATTTACACTGGTAACAGCAGGGTTTGGGAACACAGATGAGCTCCACGTTATCCTGTACACTTTCCTCCCAAGTGTGTTTTCTACAAGTATTATCTGTTACTGCCCTAAGAAGGAAAATGTAATTTTAACAAATCTGATTCCAGACCGGGTCTCCCTGAGAAAGTGTGTCACCTTCCCGCTACACCTCTGCCCTGCAAGTGTCCGCAGCTCCCACCCTGCCTGGCAGACGCCTCCCGTGAAGTGGGGGTCTCTCAAGCTGAGGGGGGCGGCACTGCAGACGTGTGGCCCCTGGGATGGAAGACCCAGCTGCTGGCTGTGGGGG
The DNA here is from genome assembly GCF_000181295.1 of Otolemur garnettii. NCBI lineage: Eukaryota > Metazoa > Chordata > Mammalia > Primates > Galagidae > Otolemur > Otolemur garnettii. The sequence continues at coordinate 4,191 of NW_003853181.1, forward strand.
CAGCGAGACTGGGGGCTCAGCCCCCAGACACAGAAGGGCGTCACTGACTACCCGGGAAATGCTGTTGGCACCTTCACCTGCACGCGCCTCAGGCTGGAGGGTGGACGTCCCCTGGAGAATCCGTGTTGTGGACACCCAGTGGCATCACAGAGACAGGACAAAGTGTGGTCCCTGTTCCATGCCTGGGACCCCGAGGGGGTTCCCCTACTTCTAATGGGATTACAAAGGCACTGTGTGCCTCTAGAAGGATTTTGAAAACCGTGTGTGTGTGCGCGTGTGCACGAATGAGCATCACCTGTGTGCACGAGGACTCGTGACCTGCCTGCAGTCCCCAGGACGGTGGACGCTGAGTTCTCAGTACTTGGCTCTAGGTCCTGTCCTCACCATGCCAGTGTTTACTTTCACAAAATGGGACTTACAGGAAACATGCTGTTTCACACCATTTTTCATTTAATAATACATTGTGGTTATTTTTTGTTTATTAAATATTTTTCCTTGATATAAACTGAAATAACTGCATTTCATTCTACCATATGGAAGTATAAATTTTTTTTAGTAAGTTTCTATTGTCAGGCACTTGACTTGTGCAATATGAACCTGGCATGTGGAAAGGGCTCACTGCTGTGTCATCCATGTGAAGGGGGAGAGAGAAAGGGAGAGAGAGGAAGAGGGAGGGAGGAGGGGAAGAGAAAGGGAGAGAGGGAGGAGGGACAGAGAGAGAGATGGGAGAGAGAGGGAGAGAGGGAAGAGAGGGAGGGAGAGAGAGGGAGAGAGAGAGATGGAAATTAAATAAAAACACACTGACAGCAGCTCCGTTATTCCCCCCCCCCCCTTTTTTTCTCTTCCCAGGCCACTATGAGTTCAAGAGCTACTTTTTTTTTGTTTGTTTCCACTGAAATTCGTGACCAAGTTCCTCTCTGGCCATTTCTGATCTGCTGAAACGCCACAGCACTCAGCTGCCCCCTCCCGCACTTCCTCCCACTCAGCAGCAGCCTACAAGTCACCCACACGAGGCAGTTGCTGAAGCTGGGTTGATGTTTCTGCTGTGCCTAATTTAAGCCACTCTTCCCCAGCAGGGTAGAGCAGGGCTGTGAGGCTAAGGCTGAATCTGACCGCTACAGGCCTGGGGGCTGGAGGGCGTGTCAGGCAGAGGAAGGACATGGCCTCCACACACATGGAGCATCTGTGGCTCCAGACTGGACCTAGCCCGTCTCACCTTGTTAGCGGGGGTCCCAGCAGCGGTCACTGACACCCTCACAGCAGTAGCATAGCCCCAGAGGGGCTCTGCCTTTATAGTCTGAAGTGTGTGCAATGCCGCCATCACACGAGCTTTCCGGGAGGCGCCATGTGACAGCCAGGGCTCCGCATGGTCCTGTCTCCTCCTCGATGCCCTCCCCGCCTCCCTGAACTCTCAGTCCAGGGCGTCCATCCAGAGCCCCTCGGCACTTCCCAGGCCTTCACTGGCCGTGTGCTAGGGCGCAGGTGCAGACAGGATAGAGAACAAACCTCCTGGGGCCGCCACAGCTTGTGGTCACCAGGGCAGGGCAGGGCAGGCCTGAGCCCCGTGGCCTCAAAGTAGGACTAAGGAACCTGCGAACAGTAGTGAGCAGTAACCCCATCTGCACGTGTGAGGAAACAAACCCCCACTTTATCCACAAAAGCAAATCCCACAGCCGGGGAGCGGGAGACCCCCCACACACGAAGGACTCAGCCCTTCCCCCACAGCACCTCCACAGGAGCTGGAGGCCACAGGACCGGGGATAAACAGTGGTCTGGCACCTCCTGCTCACCTCGCTGGACTGGTCCTGCCTCTGACTCGACTCCCAGCCAGGTGGGCTCAGGCCCAGCCGAGCTTCAGAGTGAGAGCCGGCGAGGACCCCGGACCCGGACCTCAGGGCAGACATTTGTGTGATGTATTTGTTTACATTTGCCATCACACACACGGAGATGACGCTGGGCCTCTCCCTCGGGAACCTGAGATATTAATGGAAACTTCACTCTGTCGGCTTATTTATTATGTCTTGTCAATAAACACGTTGCCAGGAGTTAAGCAGGAGGGCACTGGTGCCAGTAGTGTCAGTGGCGTGTCTGCTCACAGCTTGTTCTGTTTTGCTGAGTTCCTGAGGGGCCCTGGCTGTGTCCTGTCCTCCTGCTCTGTGCGATCATCTGCATGGCTCTCATGTAGAAAGTGATGGCTGCCAGAGCCGGTGCATCTTCTTAAGTCATTTTACCAGAATTGGCAACTGCTACAGGTGGGAAAGCAATTTTGCAATCAGTTCCATGCTTCTGTTCCCTCGGAAGGAAGACATATCTGTACACACACCATGTCAAGAACTGTGCGCAGATGACTTGCCTGTGGGAGGAACACGGGAAGGAGAGGCAAACAGGGTCTGTGCCAAAAGTGCGAAAGTGAGCTCAACCCCTAGCGCCTGTTAGCCCTGGCACTTGCCTGGACCCAGCAACTCAGAACCATCTTACCTCATCCGAGTTTGGTGGGACCCATTCACCAATCAGGCAGTGTGTCTCTGCCAGCCTGTGGAGGATGAGCTGGCCCCTCTTGTCCTCCAGAAACAGGACACAGAAATTTCCATGCTCATCCCCTCCCTGGCAAGTGTCCTGGGATAAGATGCACTAACTCTACTCAGAAGCAGAAAGATGGGCAAAAGGACCTTCCCACTATTTTAGTAATTCACAAACCTTACAGACCTACTGTTCCCAGTACTCACAGGTGGCAAATAAACAACTAAACAGATGAATGAGTGAATGAGGAATGAAGGAATGAGGTGTTTGAGGATAGGGGATAGGGATCTGGGTGGTGGGAGGCGGGAAAATAGAGGCAGAAGTATGGGGTGGGGTTAGAGGGCAGGAGACTGGGGAACCAGAGAACAGGGGATGGTGTCAGGTGTTTGTACAATGCCTGATCTGCAGTTAGAGTCATGTGTGTTGTGTGCAAGGTTTTCAGCATCACCATCATCATCACCATCATGGCCACGATAACCATCTTCATCAGTACCCTTCCTACCACCATCACCAGCATCACCACCACCATCATCACTACAAAAACATTTGCTCCAGCCTAGTTAAGTAGTGTTTCATAACTGAACATATGTGGCAGAACACAGCTTTCCCCCATTTTCCAATTAATATTTGCTTACTAATTACCCATTTGTTTAATTATCTGCTAATGCTCCCAAGTGCATAAGGAATAGGAGGTAGTAAGTTCAAGTAAAGAAAAAAATTGGGAGATACAGAACATTTAGGAAGACCAATTATTTTAGTTGGTTGTGTCTGCGTCTTGGGTTCTGAGTGATATTTTGCTGCTTCCTGGCACTCATAGCAGTGAGGTTGGGCAGGGCTGGAGGCTCTGTGCTGTAAGGTGAGGAAAGAGGTTCTGCACTGAGAGGAGTTGGCAGCATGTGTAGCAGAAACTTGGGGGCAGGGCTGGGTCCTCCATGGGACCTTATTCTGAGCCACCACTTCCACTCAAAGATACTCAGAGGTAAAGTTCCTTCCCCCAAGTGAGTTAGACAGTAATTCCTGACAAGCCACAAATGTATTCCAAAATCCACAGTGGTTTCAGGACATCAAACTACCTTCCTTTCCCCTGTCCTGGTTTATCTGCTTAGCTGGCACTGGGCTTTTCCTGCTGATGTGTCATTTAGAGCATTATTTGCACAATCCCTTGTTCCTCTCTGTGTGGGAGGATAAATGTACAGCTGGATTCTGTTTCCCCCACCTGCAGGTGAGCTGGTGGTGGCCTTTCCCCTGATCCTGGGGTCTGCATGTTAACCCAGGGGAGGGTCACCATGGCCAGTGTCGGTTTTCACAGGGTTTGGTTCCACAGACTGAAAGCAGATCTTGGTGACAGCATGAGTATCCTAGTGGGACCTGTGAGATGGGAAGGGAGCAGAGGCCAGGCCTGTGGGGACAGCCGGTCATGTCCTGCTACCCTTAGGGCCCTACAGTCTGGTGACATTCTGTGCTTGCCTGTAGACTGAGAAGAACTAATTTATTTATTATAGTCATGTAATAAAGTATTTAAATGACTGTAGCATTCTTCATATTTTATTTTTTCCTCTTAGAGCTTATGACAAATAACTCAGATTTCATGAAATATATATTTTAAATGCCTTCACCCACCAAAAGAGCAATTCTCCGGCATGTTAATTAGACTGGAGAGATGAAATTTGATGCACAGGAGCATATTTATAATGTGCCTTATTAATCACTGAATGTTTCCAAGAAAATAATTATGTTGGACAAATGATAATATTTTGCTCTTCTAACTGTGTCTCTACATTTATTCAAAACCCTAGGTGCTTCTCGTTTGGCACTCGATTAATTATTCTTATGGAGACACTGTTTTAATGCTTTTTGTAGACATTTTTGCCAATCTATCTCCTGTGAAACTCAATGAGAGAAAAGTATTATCTTGTCATCCTTGAAGGCAGGGAGCTGGGGCAACAGTTGTGCAAAGGACCTGGGGCAGGGCTGCAGATTTGCAGGAAGGGACACTCAGCCAAACAGAACGTAGTAAAGATGGGACTTTACCACCTACTTTCACAGTTGTGAGACCCAGAAAAGCCATACCTGGTGGGCTGGCCGGTGTTAGGCCTCCATGAGCCCAGCTTCATGGCTGGTTCTGGTCCCAAAGTCCAGGCACCCACTGGAACTGGGTGAGGAGTTGTGCCATATCCCACCCTTGCACCCTGACACACCATCAACACTATCCTCTCTTCTTGGGGCTGACAGGTTCAGCTGAGCTTGTTCGGGTACAGAACTAGGAGGGAGTGGCCACTTGCAGGTTGGAGAAATCCCCATCACTCCAGGGCTTGCTGCAGATGGGTCCTCCTCCAGGGACCTCTGCCCCTGTGGATGGGACGGTGTCTCCACAGGGGACACCACACAGCAGGTGGGCTGACTCCTGTCCAGGAGGGCAAGGGCTCTGTTCATTGGCTGAGCAGACAGAAGGAGTCGGGGAGGGAGTCTGGGGTGCAGGAGACCCCAGGGTGCTGGGGGTGTGGTGGGGAGATGGCAGCAGGGGCTGCCATAGGGAAACGCTCTGTCCTGTCCCTCCCAGGAATAGAATCCCCCACAGATGGAAACCCTGGACCTGGTGTTCATAAAAAATAACCCAAGTTCCCCAAGACATCTGCCGGCCAGCCAGGTATGGGTGTGGCTTTGGGGATCCCTGGACAAAGGAAGTATGCTTCTCCCTCCCACCCCCCCACCCCCGCTGAAATCCAGAGACAGAAGTGCCCACCTGCTGGCGGGGCTGCAGCCTGAGTGAGGTAGGGTGAGTCTGGTAGGGGGAGCCACGGCGGGGTGGGAGCCTGGGACAGCAGCGTGTCCCTCGGGCCTTACCCAAGGCCTGCACTCAGTCGGCACTAACTCAATGCCTTGAAAGAACAGGCCCTGGGCCGCCTTGGTTCTTCTCTCCCCATCCTCCAGGAGGGCCAAAGCCGCAGCGTCACCTGGTGGTGGGGAGGAGCCGCGCCCAAGGCTCCCTCGGCCACCGCCCCTTCATCACACCAGCGGCTCCCCACGCCTGCGGATTCCCCATATGGCCTAGGCCTGGCCCCAGGACCCCCCATGCTGGTGGCACCGCTGCCCTAGACTCTGACTTCCCCCCATGCCTTCAAATTGCAGGCTAAGCGGACAGAGTGCTGCATGTCCTGCCTTCCTTTCCCGTCCTGACCCTGGATCCTCTGGCCAGGCTCAGCGGCATCGCCTCCTTCAGGTCTCAAGTCTGTGGGGTGGACACCCCTCCCTCTTCTACACCCGCGACACTTACGCACAGCTTGTTTACAGAGGCCAGCAAGCAAATGACTCAGAACACAAACGCCAGCTACAGCATTTCCTGGGATGTGGCGTCATCACGCACAGTTACGTCGTTTCCAGTGACTACGTGTCAGCCGCTGAATACACGTGGAGTGACGCGTGGTCCTCCGTGCGCTCTGAAGCCCAAACCCGCGCCATCCAGGGCCCTGAGGTCCGGGTCCGGGGTCCTCGCCGGCTCTCACTCTGAAGCTCGGCTGGGCCTGAGCCCACCTGGCTGGGAGTCGAGTCAGAGGCAGGA
>NW_003853182.1:0-1603 GCF_000181295.1 Otolemur garnettii
ATGCATTTAAAATTTTCTAATATTCATGCAGCTTTAAAGCTTTACTAAAAGGCATAGTTAAATTACATTCAGATAAGCAGGGAATTCTTAATTGGGACATTGCAATGAATGTTCTAGTATGCAGTTAGTTGATTTTCAAATAGCTCACCTAGGTTGAGCAACCTGAAACAGGCTGAACACTAAACCAACACATCTTTAATGAAGAGTAAAAATATTTTAAAATACCTTTAAAATACTCTTTAAAGTAAAGAATATTTTTGGTAATAATACAAGGTCATAACAGGGGTGGTGTTTAGATAGGTGTGGTTTTAAAACTCCACATTGAGTCACAAATCACTTGTGCTCACCTTCTCTACAATGCTTAATATTCGATTTGTAGGGGAAAAAAAACATTAGATTAGACTCAAATCTACCTAGATTTTTAATCTAGGCACTTACATTGGTTATAGGTTCAGTAATTTTGTTAAACTCTCCATCTTAGATCCCTTATCTGAAATACCATGATTATAATTTTTAACGAATGGGATCATAAAAATTGAGTAAAAATATACCATGCCCTCAAGACATAGTGTTTTTCAATAAAAGGGTAGTTTTATTTCTGCAAATATGTTTAAGCATGCAAGATTCTAAGATTAAACATCAGCTAGTTTGATCAAAGCAAATCCATGTCCCTATCTCATCATGGCATCAGTAATGTTCTTAAACTAAATGACTAACACTTAATAGAGATCTAAATAAGAGTCAGTACATCCATGAGGGTCCAGAGATGCAGAACATCTTATTTTTATGCAAAGTTGTAAAGTCCTTTTCTTTTCTTTTTTTTTTTATTTTTATCACCCTTGGTAGAATGTTGTGGCATCATAACTCACAGCAACTTCAAATTCTTGGGCTCAAATGATCCTCTTGTCTCAGTTCTTCATAGTTAGTAGAGATGAGATTTCACTGTGGCTCAGGCTGGTCTCAAACTCATGAGCTCAAGCCATCCACCAGGCTGAGCCTCCCAGAGTTGTAAAGTCCTTTTAACAAGACAATAAGCTTCTTGGTGGCAGGAAGTGAGTTTCCACATGACTGATATTTAGTTTAGATCAATGCTTCTTGTAGGTAATCAGTCCATAATATTTGAAGCACACAATCACAAACTTTAGGGCTTTTATGGATCATGCCCTCTAACCACATTACATCAGATTAACTTCCTTAATCTATTATACTGGAAAATTCTCTTTACCGCTCTGAAATACTCTTTCCTGTTGTTAATCTTACTCCAAAATCCTGGCAATTTCTGTCTACTTTACTGACAGGCAGATTAAAAAGAGTTACAGAATATAGCATTGCCTATTGTAGTGGTTCACGGATCAATGATTTGTGTGGGTCCCATGAAATAAACACTTAGTTGATAAATATCAATCCTCAGGAGATGACAGGCAGGCAAAGGTGGGAGTTAGGAGTGAGCTCTCAAGGATCCATTTCCTCAGTAACTACTTCTTGTTTAAAAAACAGTTTTTCAAAAGACCTTTGAAACTTTTTTTTATATTAATAAATGATCTTGAGCAAAATGGCAAAAGTGCTCCCTGCCCTGATCAACAAACCCAAGTTATTTCATCCA
>NW_003853182.1:1841-3104 GCF_000181295.1 Otolemur garnettii
GTTTATTAATATTTCTGGCAGGAAAGCAGGACTTGCTGCTTCCAACAGGACATAAGCTTACATTTTTAAGATTCTTACTGGAAATAGTTAAATATAATCCTCAAATCTACAGATTTTTGTATTCCACTACTAGTTCCTAAAGTCTTAATAGTTCAAATTTGCTTTTTAAAATTATATAATATTTGGTTGATATCCTGTTGAAACCAAAGGTGTTGTAATCTGGCCAACTCTCTCAGCTTTAAGAAAATGAAAAGAATCCAAAATATTACGGGGGAAACAATGTTTTTGATTACATATATCATGTTTGTAATGCTTGAGAAAGGGCTATAAGTGTGCCCATCTCCTAGATAATGCTAATAGTACCTATGAGGTAGGTTTTTATCCATCCTCTCCTTCCCCTTCTTCCATTCTTGATTTCCACAGAGTTTTACTTCCCACTGTGCATGTCTGTGCTCATCAGTTACTTCCAATTTGATCGCAAGTACATATGGTGTTTGTTTTTTCATTGTTTAGATACTTCACTTTAAGATTATGGTCTCCAGTTCCATCCAGACTGTTGCAAAAGGCATTAATCTATCCTCTATCCTCTTTTATGACTGAGTAGTACTCCTTGGTATCATATACCACATTTGGGTAATACATTCATAAACTGATGGGCACTTAGGTTGATTCCACATCTTTGTCTACTGTGCCTCAATAAACATGCAAGCACAGGTGACCTTTAGATAAAATGATTTCTTTTCCTTTGGGTAAATACCCAGTAGGGGGGGTTGCTGGATAGAATGGTAGATCTATTTTGAGTTATTTGAGGAATGTCCTTACTATTTTTCATAGAGTTTGTACTAATTTGCAGTTCCAGCAAGAATATAAGAGTATAAAAGTTCCAGCAAGCATTCCTTTCTCTCTGCATCCACACCAACATTTATTGTTTTTGAACTTTATAATAAAAGCTGTTCTAACTTGGGTAAGGTAATATCTCATTATGGTTTTAATTGCATTTCCCTGATAATTAGTAACATTGAGGTGTTTTTCATACTCATTGGCCACTAGTCTATCTTGTAGAGACAGAGTCTCACTCTATTGCCCTCAGTAGAGTGCCATGGCATCACACAGCTCACAGCAACCTCAAACTCCTGGGCTTAGGTGATTCTCTTGCCTCAGCCTCCCAAGTAGCTGGGACTACAGGGGCCTGCCACAATGCCTGGCTATTTTTTTGTTGCAATTTGGCCAGGGCTGGGTTTGAACCTGCCACTCTCAGTATAT
>NW_003853182.1:4147-6590 GCF_000181295.1 Otolemur garnettii
TATTTTCTTTCCTTTTAGCTATTGTGAATGACGTTGAGTCTTTGATTTGACTCTCAATTTGACTGTTACTTGTGTATAGGAATGCTACAAACTTTTGTACATTGATTTAGTAACCTGAGACTAGGTTGAACTAATTAATCAATTCCAGGAACCTTGATAGAGTCTTTGTGATTTCTTAGATATAAGATCATATTTTCATCAAAAAGTGGTAGTTTGATCTTCTCTTTCCTGATGTGGATGCCTGATTAATCTGGCTAGTTCTTCCAGCACTATGTTGAATAAGACACCTTAATTTTGTTCCAGGGCTTAGGGGGAATACTTCCAGCTTCTCCCCATTCAATATGATGTTGGCTGTGGCACTGCTATAGATGGCTCATGTAATTTAGGCATATGTTCTTTCTGTGCATAGTTTTCTTAGGGTTTCTATTATAAAAGGGTGATGGTATTTATCAAATGCTTTTTCTGTGTCTATTGATAATATTATGTGGTCTTTGTTTTTGTTTCTGGTGAATCACATTTATTGATTTGTATATGTTGAACCACCTTTGCATCCCTGGGATGAAGCCCACTTAGACATGTGTTTTGTTTTGTTTTTAATGTGTTGTTGAATTCAGTTTGCTAGTATTTTATTGGGGACTTTTGCACCTATATTCATAAGAGACTATGGCAGGCAGTTTTCTTTTTATTGTTGCTCTTTTATCCTTTGCTGGCTGTGGTGCCAAGGTGATATTGGCTTCATAAAATGAGTTGTGGAAGATTCTTTCCTTCCCAGTCATATGGAATAATTTCTGTAGTATGGGTACCAGCTCTTATTGTAAGTCAAATAAAATTTGGCAGTGAACCTATCTGGTCTGGAGCTTTTATTGTTGGAAGATTTTCATTATTGCTTCAATCTTACTGATTTTTATTGGTCTGTTAAGAAGTTGTATATATCCTCAACTGAGTCTTTGGAGGCTGTGTGTTTCCAGAAATTTGTCCATTTTATCCATGTTTTCGAGTTTGTGAGCAGAGATATTATTGTAGTATTCCAAAATGATATCATGTATATCTGTGATATCAGTTGTAATTTCCCCTTTTTAATTGAGCTTATTAGTATCCTTTCTTTTTTGTTAGTGATTAACCTAGCTTGCAGCTTGTCAATTTTGTTTATCATTCAAGAAGACCAACTTTTTGCTTCATTTATCTTCTATAATTCTTTTGTTCTCGATTTCATTTAGTTCTGCTCTGATCTTGGTTATTTCCTTGCTTCTGCTGGGTTTCATCTTCCTTTTCCAGTTCCTCGAAATGATTCATTAGTTTGTTGATTTGTGACATTTCTGTTCTTTGAAGGTGAACATTTCAGGCTTTGAATTTTCCTCTTATGACTATTTTTGCTGGCTTATGGGCTTGTCTCGGAGACTCCAAGGATTGGTCCCTGACTGTGTCTGGGAGAATAGCATTGGTCCTGGGTTGCCCATGGATTGTTATAACAGTTTTAATAAATCTCTTGGGTTACCTCTGAACTGCTGTCTTTACATTTTTCCAACAGAGTATAGGAACTTAGGTCCCCAAGCTTACTTTTGTGAGTGCTAATCAGTAACAATCTGTTTCCTGGAGTTGGAAGATGATTTTATGGGCTATATCATTGTTCTTCTAAGTATTGGTTGATGGATGTGACTCTGGTTGCTCAGGTGGAATACTCGAGTACCCCAAGCTTTAGGGGAAGCTCTGTAGCTTCCAGGGGTTTCATGATCTCCACTGCCATCACTAAAATGTGGGAGGCGCAGGGCAGTCCAAGGCTAGATTGCCAGAGCCTGAAAGGATTTGCAAGCCTTCAGCAGGGCTCACATGTTGCTCTTCCAACCACTAGGAGGATCTGCTGGTAGGAGTATAAGGACTACCACTCTGTACCTGCAAAGCTGTTCTCAGGGATGGGGAGAAATGTTTGCCTGGTAAGGCACTGAACTAAGTTCTTTCTGCCCTTATCAAATAGCACAAAGCTTTTCTGTGGAGAAGGTTAATCTTTCTCCCAAATGGCCACTCCTTGGACCCCCACACAACCTGTGAAGTTGAGTCAGTAGGTGGTGTAAAGGACATGAAAAGTGCAAACTGACCTCTCTGTCTGTAGGTGGGCCTGCCAGAAGAAACAAACAGCACTGCTGTTTCTAGGCCCTGCTGGGCTCCAGACTGTCAGGAGAAGCACTCACCTGTCCTAGTTGATGGGTGGGGGAGTGGAGGTTCCAGACCAGTCCTTAATCTCTGCTGCAGCTGACACAGTGGGGCAGTACAGCTGAGTGGGGCTGGGTTGAATGATCTTGTTCTTAGGCTCCACAGAAGTAGTCTAGTTAGTTGTGTGTGTGTGGGCGGGGGTGGGGGGGTGGGGTTAAGGTCTGTTCCCAGTTTTCAGGTGGAGTGGAGTCCTAGCAGGAAGAGGCTGAAATGGCTTCACCCAAATAGTCTGTTT
>NW_003853182.1:6748-8632 GCF_000181295.1 Otolemur garnettii
TATAGCCCTCCTGTTGGGGGAAGAGTGCCCTGCCAGCAGGTCACAGCTAGGACCCACACTATATTCTCCCCTCTGATCTGCCCATGAGGGCTTCCTCACCTCCCTAGACCAAGGAGTTAAATCCCAGACCAGGCCATGGAGCAGCATGCCCATCCCAAGTCACTCATAGGGAGCCTGAGCAGGTTTGATATCCCACTGTTTCAGGTATGCCTGGCTCTGATGAAACTGCTGACATCAGCACCAGGGCAAGACAGTGAGCAGGGAGTTCATGGTCTGAGCACACCTCAGTCTACTGCAGGGGCCCAAGAGAAAAGCCTGAGTCCCACACTCTGGAAACCTTGGTGTTGTGGCTCAAATGTCTCTCTCAGCAGCTATGGGTGGGAGAAGGGATGGGTAAAAAAAGAGTCTGGAGGAATGCTAGCAGTCTGGTCAGAAGAATATCTGCTCTGAAATTTTAATCCCTGAAGTCAAGGATAGTACCTGGGACCCATTATCCTTCTGTGTCTGGGATAGAGTTAGGAAATATTTGCATGGAAATAAGGAAGGTGAAACCTGAGGAGTTAAAACTCCCTGGTAGGACAAAGGCACAGGGTGAGTGGAGAAGCAAAATGGCACCTGATGTCCTGGCCTGAGTCTGTTGGATTTGGAAGTGCCCCAGGAGTCTGAGAGCCTTGTGCCCTGTTCACAAGCAGTCCTAAGCTCACTGGTGACAGCAGCCTCTGGGCTCCTGTGGGAAGAAAGTCTCTCCAGAGCTTGGGAGCCCTACCATTGTCAGAGATGCAGGGGAGGAAGAAGCGAACCACTCCACCTACCCTTCTGGCTGAGCTACAAGTCTCTTCAGGGCTGTCCTCTGCCACTATCTCACTCCTTCTTGTTCTGCTCTGCAACCTCTTCCCATAGAATCTCTTGGAGGTTCTAGCACTTTCCCCCTAGAATTATAACCATTCTATGATTGTTTGATATATTTTTTTATTTTCATCTAAAATTTTTCTTTCTTCTGAGATGGTCTGGCAGCTGGTGCCTCTGGTTAGCCATCTTGTCCCAATCTCACTAATCAATCTTCCCCTTTCCATTTCTTATTAAAGATATTTAGAAGTTTTTTCAAACCCATTTATTCCTTCATAAATTCACTTTTTTCTTTTGAGTGCTAGATTCGTATAAAAACAATAAAATGTGTTGACCAGAGTGATAATTGAGAAAAAATAAAATGATTGTGTACATGGTAATTTTTCTCCTAGGAAGAACATACAAAGTAGGCCCATTGTTAATTGTTATTAACAATTTTATCAATTGTTAATAACCTATTAAAAGAGTAATGTTCAAGTCAAACCTTTTCTATATAGGTTTATAAAATTCACAGGACAAGGGCAGTGCCTGTGGATCAGTGATTAGGGTGCTGGCCCCATATACTGAGGGTGGTGGCTTTAAATCTGGCCCTGGCCAAACTGCAACAACAACAACAAAAAAATAGCCAGGCATTGTGGTAGGTGCCTATAGTCCCAGCTACTCTGGAGGTTGAGGCAAGAGAATCACCTAAGCCCAAGAGCTGGAGGTTGCTATGAACTGTGATGTCATAGCACTCTACACAGGCAACAAAGTGAGACTCTGTCTCTAAAAAAAAACAAAAAAAATTCACAGGACTATCTTGATATTTAAACATTTCATATCCTTATATTTCTTTGATGTTTTTAACAAAAAATACTTTTGAAAAAGGCATTTCATTAGTAATAATACTAGAGGATATTGTTTGGTTTTTGGTCAAACTGGAAATCCATCCAACTACAAAAAAATGTAGGGAGAACTAACAATGTATTTAAGATTGAAGGAATTTCCAACATAGTTAAGATGTATCCCTGCCCTCAAACAGTACATATTTTATACTGT
>NW_003853182.1:8659-10264 GCF_000181295.1 Otolemur garnettii
TTTATAACCCCAACTATTTTTTAAAAATTAATTATATGCTCTGAGAAACATATAATACCAATTACTTATCTTTATAAAGCAGAATTCAGAGAAATAGAAATGATATGACTTCATAAAATGTAATTTTTAATAAATTATTAAAATATTTCTCAAGTGACTGTTATGTGACAGACACTATTAGGAGTAGGGCTAAAAAAGAACTAGTTGGTAAAATTAGACAGAGTCATCATTTTCATGGGTTTTCTATAGAGCTCGAGGAATGAGAACAGGGAGTTGGAGTGAGGGATGAAGAGAACATTCAAGAGGGAAACACAAGGTACATTCTTGTGGTGGCATTAATGTAAATAACAACTGCCCAGACTTGGGCTCATCAAAAAAAGGGACTCTTTTTTTTGTGATTCCTGAATGCCCAACACCTGCCTATTTCAGGCCCTGGCACAGAATACATTATTCAGTGAATACAAAGCTGAAGAGAGAGACACAGTATTACTCCTAAAATACAAATGAATAATTTACTCAGGGTATCACAATGCAAAGCATCATCTCATAAACATCTTTTAATAAAGGACCCATAAATTATACAGAATTAGATTAAAATCATATCTGCTCATTCCTTGTGTGTCTGAAAGTTCAGAAATTCTTTTAAGCAATGACAGGACGGCCAACTGGAAATGCTTATTGTCAAAAACATGCATCCGCCTAGGAAAGTATAGGAAAATATAAGACCTGAGAGGATTGCTTCCATTAGGATTAAGGCCTATGTTTTCACAATTTTAATCCATCGTAGTTGAGGCAAAGGCAGCTTTTCAGAGCTTTAACAAATAGACTCTCTTTGCTTTGTTGTATAAAGTACTACCTACCTCTTCTCCCTTTAAAAGAGAGGCTGATTAGACCCTAGCCTGGAAAGCTGAGAAACCCATAGAGGAATATTAATGGTTTCTGAGTCTTTGGTACAACAGCAAATACAAAATGAAGGGGAATCTGGGCCCTGATGGAGTTTGCAAAGTTAATGAATGATGGCCTCCTTCCATCTTCTGATATTCAATTGAGCCACAGCAGATGGGCAGGAGTTCCATGGGAAAAAGAAATGAATTATGCACATCAGACTGTGGCTGCATTTCTCACAATCACATTTTCATCACTTCACCTGTTGTATGTCTTGGGCTGATTAGTTATGCATCTCATCTCATATTGGCATTCCTGGTTCAGAGATAATCTTTAATTGGTTTTTCCTTCCCATATGTGAGTCTGTTAAAGATGTTTGTCTCTCTTTTCCCTCATCAGACAAAGCCATGTATTGAATCATTTTGGAGAGGGTGATGATGAGAGTTATATTAATATTAATTGAGAAAATGGATGGAATAATTTGCCAGGAAGGTGTATTCTAAGCAGTAGGCAAGAGAAAATAGGTGCTAGTATTCATCCTGTGCCTGGGGAATGGAATATTTTATAAGACATCATTGAAACAAAAACAACAGAGTTGGCAGTACTTACTATATCAGGGTAGATAAGATCAGATTAATTAAAGTCTTGCTAAAAGGCACATTCACCTGCTTTTTATTTGACATCTACACAATTAAACTTATCATTTTACTTCCTAAAACT